>NC_057794.1:532593126-532598577 GCF_018294505.1 Triticum aestivum
GCCATGCCTCTCCCCCTGCTCTCTCTCACTCTCCCCCCGGATCTCCCTCCTCCCCTCGCTCTCTCTCTCACACGGCCGAACACCCCCGTCGCCGCCGTTCGCCATAGCAGCCATCTCCGGCCACCCCTCGCTTCCCCGACTAGCTCAGAAGCTCCGCCACGACCCCCTCTTCCTCCCCACCGCTCCACAGCTCCCCGGAAGCCCTGCATCGCCGCCACGTCGCCGTTCCCCTCTTCGGGCTCCGACCATCGTCGCCGTCGAATTCGTCGTCTCCAGCGCGTCCCCGAGCCCGCTAACCATCCCTGCAGCTCCGCGGTGAGCCCCCGGATCGTTTCCCCCTTCTCCCCTGGTGTCTCCCGACCTCTAGGCCCTAGCCCCACCTTGGCCGAGAGCTCCACGCCGCCGGCGATGTCGCCGTCGTGGCCACGGTCACCGTAGCACCCAACCGAGCACACTATCGTGCTCCACACCTCACTAGGGGTACGCAGCACGCGCTAACGCCTCCCCAAACCCCCTGCAACACTGATCCCGACCGCACCCGAACTCCGGCGGCCGCAGCCGAGCTCGCCGCCGTCGACTCCGGCCACCCCAGGCCCAGCCACCACCACCGTTCGACGCGCGGGAGCAAGAGCTTTCCAACGAGCCCAAGCACGGCCTCTCCCGTGCCCTATAGCGCGATTCCGCATCGCGCCGCCGTCTCGGGCCTCGCCGGCGTCACGTCGCCGGTGGGTTTGACCCATTTTGACCACGGCAGGACACCCCCTGAGTCCCTGACAGGTGGGCCCAGCCCTGTAGCTAATTAGGATTAGCGCTAACCACTGTTAGTTAACCCCCTGACACTGACTAGTGGGCCCCAGCGCCACTAATTAGTAATTAGGATTAAATTAACTCTGTTTAACCCCCCCTGTCACTGACGTGTGGGCCCCACACGTCAGGTTTGACTTCAGCCAGCCGCAGTTGACCACTGACGTCATGCTGACGTCATGCTGGCGCAATAATTATAATTTCTGGATTTAATTTAAATCTGGAAATTCCAGAATATTATTTAAACTTCAAAAATTCATAACTTTTATTCTGTAACTCCAAATTGGACAAATTATATATGAAAAATGATCAGAAAAATCCAATCTATCCATCTGTACTATTTTCATGCATGATCAAACAAGTTAAATTGATGTTTTAAGCAGAACAAGGAAAAGCACTTTAAAAGGCCATGTTTGAGTTTGAAATTTGAATCTATGATTCAAATTTGTTCAAACCCTTCTGGTTTTAGTTGCATTAGCCCAACACACTCATATTGCCATGTTTCATGCATGCATCATATTGTTGCACATTGTTTGGTGATGCTTGTGTATCGATGTCCTTTGCGACAGGTTCTGCCTCCGAGGAGTACCGTGATTACCCTAACAAAGAACCGTATCAGTGCATCGAACCATCAGGCAAGCAACCAACCATTTGATCATATCGATACAATCCCATGTTCTCGCTCCTGCTCTCTTTTACTGCATTAAGACAACGCGTTTCAAACTGCTGTGTGCTACGGTAGTTGAACCCATTTCCTCTGCATGACCTGTCATTGCCACAGTAACTAGATGAAACCCACTAGCATGTGTAGGAGTTGATTGAGCCATGTGTATGTGTTGTTCCTACCTTGCTATGCCTGCTATGCTTAGAGTCGTGTCAGGTCTGGTTCATCTGGGTGATGGGCTAGAGTGAAATGTTATGTCGGTAATGAGAGTGGTGTGGTGAACACGATTTGGTAAAGGTATCGATGAGAGGCCATGTAGGAGTACATGGTGGGTTGTTTCATTGAAGCCGACCTTAAGCACTGAGATCTGTATATGTGATTTAAGATACAGCTACTACCATGCATTGGGCCCTGAAATATGACCCCGCTCGACTTCTTATTCACCCTAGCTCTCTGTCCAGGAGTTGCAAGTAGTTTCTAGTGTTTGTAGCCTACTGGAGGCCGTGGACAGCGCTGACCGTAGGGGTGGGCTGTGATGCGGTAGGTACGTGGCCGGGTGTACCGAATACCCGTTAGGTATCTCGGGAACCCTGTTCACATCGTTCGGGGCCGTATGGGAAACCTCGGCCGGACTCCCTGCGGATGGAACCTGAATAGGCGATAAACCTGGACTAGAGGCTTAAGTGTTTAGGTAGGTCGTGGTCTACACCCACGTCGGCTTTCGCTTGAAGTCTGCCGAGCACATGTCGTGTGCAGACGCTAAGTGGTGGAAACATGTATGAAGAAGTACACCCCTGCAGGGTTAACATGATCTATTCGAATAGCCGCGTCCACGGTAAAGGACTACTTGGTTGCCTATACAGTTCATAGACAAGTAAATGGAAACTACTAAAAGTCTCAAGCTAAGTGTGAGTGCCGAGGATGGCTCTTCCGTAGGAAGACGGAGGTGGATCCTCGGTAGTGTATTGAAGTGGTGAGTAGTGGACTCGTGTGCGCAAAACCATTTCAAGTTGGAGTATCGTAGGATAGCCTAGCCAAGAGTCAAAGCTGGCTTGCTGCAATAATTCCACCAACCCTTCTTGATAATATGCATGTATGTAGGATCTGATGTAAGTCTTGCTGAGTACCTTTGTACTCATGTTGCTATAATCTACATTTTTACAGAAGACGCTGCAACCCCTTCTGATGGGTTCTATGTAGACGTTGACATCAACGAGTAGGCTAAAGACCCAGGTGGTGACCCTGAGCTTGTGAAGGACCATGTAGTATAGCTAGGCTTTCCAAGCCTCTTTTATTTTACTAGTTGTCTGTACTCAGACAAGTTACTTCCGCTGCTGGTTTGTATGACTGTATGACTTGTATGTTGGGTCGTGAGACCCGTACCTTTGTGTATGTTATGTATGGCTCCCTGAGCCTTAAATAAAGTACTTGTGTCATAGAGTCATGTTGTGATGCTTCGTTGTATTTGCACATATCGAGCATATTGTGTGTATGATTGAAATGCTTGGTATGTGTGGGATCTGACCATCTAGTTGTTTATCTTTAGTAGCCTCTCTTACCGGGAAATGTCTCCTAGTGTTACCGCTGAGCCATGGTAGCTTGCTACTGCTCTGGAGCACTTAGGCTGGCCGGCATGTGTCCTTCTTCGTTCCTGTGTCTGTCCCTTCGGGGAAATGTCACGCTTTGAGTACCGGAGTCCTGTTAGCCCGCTACAGCCCGGTTTACCGGAGTCCTGCTAGCCCAGTGCTACAGCCCGGACCCACTTGCTGATGACCGACACGTTCGAAGCTGGGTCATGGATGCCTGTCCCTGTAAGTCTGTGCCACTGTGGGTTTACGACTAGTCATGTCAGCCCGGGCTCTTTATCATATGGATGCTAGCGACACTATCATATACGTGAGCCAAAAGGCGCAAACGGTCCCGGGAAAAGGTAAGACGACACCCGTGGGGATACCGTGCGTGAGGCCGCAAAGTGATATGAGGTGTTACCAGCTAGATCGATGTGACATCGAGTCGGGGTCCTGACAGCGTTGGCATCAGAGCCGGACTGCCTGTAGGTTCTCCAAGCCAAACTGGTCGATGTTGAGTCTAGAAATTCTTTAGTTATATGTAGGGGAATTGTTTGTGGGTTGGAACGTAAGGCTCTTTTTACTCCTTATACCTTATGACTTTCTGATCTGAGTCAGTCCATTCTTCCACCGGGGGTTAAGGAATTAGGATCTGTTCTCTCTATCAGGATCACGTGTTACTAATCAGTAGTACCTTATAAGTTTGATGGTTACAAGCCTAGTTCAGTTCTACTACCACATTGTGTTGCCAACATGGTTTCAGAACTTTGATATGATGATGTTGAGTGTGTACGAAATCCTTTGTCAAATGTCTCAAAATCCTTTTTGAGCATTTACAGCTGTTATGCTGTCGAAATTTTGCTAGAAATTCTAATGCCTTTGCATTATGATTATGCTTTCAGATGGCCACTCGCGACCTCAATCAAGTGGTTCGCCTGACTCGATGCCTAGATGTACCCGGCCATACTGCTAAGTTGGTCAGGGTAATGACTGAGGCTGGATACCGCTGGTATCCTGAGTACACGGTCGAAGAGCAATTCCGGGACTTCAATCAAAGCCAGTATCTCTGCACTGTCAGGATATTTCCATCTTATCCTGGATCCACTGAGCCTCTTCACTGCTCCTATGGACTCGGGGTTACTATTGAGATGGCTGTGCAGGATGCCGCCTACTCCATGATGACCATTATGCGAGTCAGATCTGGTTTATTTCGGGACTCTGATTTCCGGTATATGCCAGGATCACTTCCGGGAGCACAAGGATATCTCCAAGCTATTTATGCTGATTCCACTCAGGAGGATTCACGAACTCGCACCACTGCTGAGATGCTCGAGGTTAAGGATCGTGAAAATCGGGCCTTAAGGTTAGAGCTCTTCAATACCCGTGCTGACCACTGGGCCACTTTGACTCGGTTCGCACCGGCGGTGCAAGCTGGATTCTCAGATATGCGCGATCTCTATCCTGTGAGATCTGCTCTGCCTGACGTGATGGTTTGGCGTGATGTAGGAGGCATCACCCCACCTCGCGGTCCCCGCAGGCCACCGTTTGTTGGTCCAAGGCCTCATCCTAGCCCCTATGGTCCACAAGCTCCGCGAGATCATCTGTTTCCGGATGAACATGTTGAGCTTCCAGGCTATGGAGGTGACTTTTATGAGGACTACTACGGATCGGTCTGAGTTAGGGGTAGTATCCCTAGTTTGCACTAGCTGTGTCATCTATCGTTCCGCGTGACTCGTGGGATATGACCTAGTTTGTACTCTTTCCGGAGTTGTAGAAAAATAATGTATAGGAGTTTGGAATGCCTCCGATGAGATGTAATCCCTTTTCACCGTAATAGTACTTCGTTTGGTCTTGTACTAAACCTTGTATGGTGTGTATGACGATGGAATAAAAGAAGCAGTTTCTGTATCTACCATGTCATACGGATGATCATCTTGCATTCCGAGTTATTCCTCACATTATGTATTCCTATGTCGGAATTTTATCATTCTGACTAAATCTTTGTCTTGTTTACCTAGGATGGTCAACACGCGCGCCAACCCTGCTTCTCAAGAGCAGGCCGAAGGCAGTGAAGCCAGGAATGAAAATCTGCCTCATCCTCCTTCACTAGCCGAGGTGATGATGGAAGCTGAGAGAAACAAGCGGGAGACAAACCGTTTGTTGGAGCGTATTGAACAGAATACAGCACACCATCAGAGGGCTAACGTGGTGTCACTTAGTGATTTTATCAAATTGCATCCACCCACGTTCCACCACTCCGTCGAGCCTCTCGACGCTGATGACTGGCTTCGCAGTATTTCTCACAAGCTGCGTTCCGCGCTGGTAGCGGAGGCTGACAAGGTCACCTTTGCCGCATATCATCTTGAAGGCCCCGCCAGTCTATGGTGGGAGAATTATGGAGCTATGCGCCCAGCG
>NC_057794.1:532598587-532673542 GCF_018294505.1 Triticum aestivum
ATCATGTTTACTCTTTCAGCAGAAACCTGAAATGGGGATGACAGAACCCCCAGTCCCCTCTGAAACCAACTAGGGTTTACTAAAATAATTTTCAATGAACCTGAAATGCCCTTCTAAAATGCCCATCATTTTTGTCTTGGTTCAGAACCTCTGCAAAAGTGGTGCACATTTTCCTAGGCCATCCTAGGGTTTTTGAATTAAATCATAACTATTTGAATTTGGGCATTTAAAATTATATAAAATATTTAAATGCTCAAATATCTCCAAACTAAAATGTTTCATGTTGGAAATAATCCAACTATGGACCAGGAGTAGTTTGGTGATTTTTGGAGTTGTCTAGGTATTTTATTTAATTCAACAAAGTTGCAGATATATTAAATAAAAACAGAAAACAGAAAAGAAAGGGGGAAAAACCTACCTGGGCTCCTCCACTGTGCGGCCCAGCCAGCTGGCTGGCCCAGCCAGCCCAGCCCACCTCCCTCCTCTGTCGTCTTCGTCCAGACAGAGGGAGGGGAGTGTGGCCGGCGCGCGCGCGCGCGCCACCGCGCCACGCCACCTGCTCGCCTGCTTGCCTGGCCTCCCCTCCTCGCTCGACGCCCTGGACGACGCCACGCCTCTCCCCCTGCTCTCTCTCACTCTCCCTGGCTCTCTCCTTCCTCTCTCTCGCTCTCTCTCTCGCTCGGCCGAACATGACCGTCGCCGCCGTTCGCCATAGCCACCGCCTCCGACCACCCCTCGCTCCCCCGATTAGCTCAGAAGCTCCGCCACAACTCCCTCTTCCTCCCCACCGCTCCACGGGTCCCCGGAAGCCCTACATCGCCGCCACGTCGCCGTTCCCCTCTTCGGACTCCGACCACCGTCGCCGTCAAATTCGTCGTCTCCGGCGCGTCCCCGAGCCTGCTTCGACGCCCACTGCAACCGCGGTGAGCCCCCGGAGCGATTCCCCCTTCTTCCCTGGTCTCTCCCGACCTCTAGGCCCTAGCTCCACCTCGACCGAAAGCTCCACGCCGCCGGCGATGTCGCCGTCGTGGCCACGGTCGCCGTAGCGCCCAACCGAGCTCGCCATCGTGCTCCACACATCACGAGGAGCACGTAGAACGCACCAACGCCTCCCCAAACCCCCTGCAACACTGATCCCGACCGCACCCGAACTCCGGCCACCGCAGCCGAGCTCGCCGCCGTCAACTCCGGCCACCTCGAGCCCAACCACCACCACCAATAGACGCGGCTCAGCCTCAGCAACACGTAGATGCCTTCCGCCGTCCATTTGGTCGCCGGAATGGCAAAAAGCACTCTCGCCGCCGTCTCGGATCTCGCCGGCGTCATGTCGCCGGTGGGGTTTGACTTGACCGACCTGGGGTTTGACCCCCCAGGGTCACTGACGCGTGGGCCCTGTCGGCCAGGTGGTTAGGTTAGCGCTAACTACTGTTAGTCAACCCCCCCTGACACTGACAGTGGGCCCCAGTGCCACTAATTAAGTAATTAGGATTAATTTAAATCTGTTTAACCCCCCCTGTCACTGACGTGTGGCCCCCACACGTCAGGTTTGACTTCAACCAGCCACAGTTGACCACTGACGTCATGCTGACGTCATGCTGACACAGTAATTATATTTCTGGATTTAAATTAAATCAGGAAATTCCAGAATATTAATTAAACTTCAAAAATTCATAAATTTTATTCTGTAATTCCAAATTGGACAAATTATATATGAAAAATGATCAGAAAAATCCAATCTATCCATCTGTACTATTTTCATGCATGATCAAACAAGTTAAATTGATGTTTTAATCAGAACAAGGAAAAGCACTTTAAAAGGCCATATTTGAATTTGGAATTTGAATCTTTGATTCAAATTTGTTCAAACACATCTGGTTTTAGTTGCATTAGCCCAACACACTCATATTGCCATGTTTCATGCATGCATCATATTGTTGCATATTGTTTGGTGATGTTTGTGTATCGGTGTCCTTTGCGACAGGATCTGTCCCCGAGGAGTACCGTGATTACCCTAACGAAGAACCGTATCCGTGCAACGAACCATCAGGCAAGCAACCAACCATTTGATCATATCGATACAATCCCATGTTCTCGCTCCTGCTCTCTTTTACTGCATTAAGACAACGCAATTCAAACTACTGTGTGCTACGGTAGTTGAACCCATTTCCTCTGCATGACCTGTCATTGCCACAGTAACTAGATGAAACCCACTAGCATGTGTAGGAGTTGATTGAGCCATATGTATGTGTTGTTCCTACCTTGCTATGCCTGCTATGCTTAGAGTCGTGTCAGGTCTGGTTCATCTGGGTGATGGGCTAGAGTGAAATGATTATGTCGGTAATGGGAGTGGTGTGGTGAACACGATTTGGTAAAGGTATCGATGAGAGGCCATGTAGGAGTACATGGTGGGTTGTTTCATTGAAGCCGACCTTAAGCACTGAGATCTGTATGTGTGATTTAAGAATCAGCTACTACCATACATTGGGCCCTGAAATATGACCCCGCTCGACTTCTTATTCACCCTAGCTCTCTGTCCAGGAGTTGCAAGTAGTTTCTGGTGTTTGTAGCCTACTGGAGGCCGTGGACAGCGCTGACCGTAGGGGTGGGCTGTGATGCGGTAGGTACGTGGCCAGGTGTACCGAATACCCATTAGGTATCTCGGGAACCCAGTTCACATCGTTCGGGGCCGTATGGGAAACCTCGGCCGGACTCCCTGCGGATGGAACCTGAATAGGCGATAAACCTGGACTAGAGGCTTAAGTGTTTAGGTAGGTCGTGGTCTACACCCACGTCGGCTTTCGCTTGAAGTCTGCCGAGCACATGTCGTGTGCAGACGCTAAGTGGTGGAAACATGTATGAAGAAGTACACCCCTGCAGGGTTAACATGATCTATTCGAATAGCCGCGTCCGCGGTAAAGGACTACTTGGTTGCCTATACAGTTCATAGACAAGTAAATGGAAACTACTAAAAGCCTCAAGATAAGTGTGAGTGCCGAGGATGGCTCTTCCGTAGGAAGACGGAGGTGGATCCTCGGTAGTGTATTGAAGTGGTGAGTAGTGGACTCGTGTGCGCAAAAACCATTTCAAGTTGGAGTATCGTAGGATAGCCTAGCCAAGAGTCAAAGCTGGCTTGCTGCAATAACTCCACCAACCCTTCTTGATAATATGCATGTATGTAGGATCTGATGTAAGTCTTGCTGAGTACCTTTGTACTCATGTTGCTATAATCTACATTTTTACAGAAGACGCTGCAACCCCTTCTGATGGGTTCTATGTAGACGTTGACATCAACGATTAGGCTAAAGACCCAGGTGGTGACCCTGAGCTTGTGATGGACCACGTAGTATAGCTAGGCTTTCCAAGCCTCTTTTATTTTACTAGTTGTCTGTACTCAGACAAGTTACTTCCGCTGCTGGTTTGTATGACTGTATGACTTGTATGTTGGGTCGTGAGACCCGTACCTTTGTGTATGTTATGTATGGCTCCCTGAGCCTTAAATAAAGTACTTGTGTCATAGAGTCATGTTGTGATGCTTCGTTGTATTTGCACATATCGAGCATATTGTGTGTATGATTGAAATGCTTGGTATGTGTGGGATCTGACCATCTAGTTGTTTATCTTTAGTAGCCTCTCTTACCGGGAAATGTCTCCTAGTGTTACCGCTGAGCCATGGTAGCTTGCTACTGCTCTGGAACACTTAGGCTGGCCGGCATGTGTCCTTCTTCGTTCCTGTGTCTGTCCCTTCGGGGAAATGTCACGCTTTGAGTACCGGAGTCCTGTTAGCCCGCTACAACCCGGTTTACCGGAGTCCTGCTAGCCCAGTGCTACAGCCCGGACCCACTTGCTGATGACCGACACGTTCGAAGCTGGGTCATGGATGCCTGTCCCTGTAAGTCTGTGCCACTTTGGGTTTACGACTAGTCATGTCAGCCCGGGCTCCTTATCATATGGATGCTAGCGACGCTATCATATACGTGAGCCAAAAGGCGCAAACGGTCCCGGGCAAAGGTAAGGCAACACCCGTGGGGATACCGTGCGTGAGGCCGCAAAGTGATATGAGGTGTTACCGGCTAGATCGATGTGACATCGAGTCGGGGTCCTGACAGCGTTGGCATCAGAGCCGGACTGCCTGTAGGTTCTCCAAGCCAAACTGGTCGATGTTGAGTCTAGAAATTCTTTAGTTATATGTAGGGGAATTGTTTGTGGGATGGAACGTAAGGCTCTTTTTACTCATTTATCTTATGACATTCTGATCTGAGTCAGTCTATTCTTCCACCGGGGACTAAGGAATTAGGATCTGTTCTCTCTATCAGGATCACGTGTTACTAATCAGTAGTACCTTATAGGTTTGATGGATACAAGCCTAGTTCAGTTCTACTACCACCTTATGTTGTTAGAATGGTTTCAGAACTTTGATATGATGATGTTGAGTATGTACGAAATCCTTTGTCAAATGTCTCAAAATCCTTTTTGAGCATTTACAGCTGTTATGCTGCCGAAATTTTGTTAGAAACTCTAATGCCTTTGCATTATGACTGTGCTTTCAGATGGCCACTCGCGACCTCAATCAAGTGGTTCGCCTGACTCGATGCCTAGATGTACCCGGCCATACTGCTAAGTTGGTCAGGGTAATGACTGAGGCTGGATACCGCTGGTATCCTGAGTACACGGTCGAAGAGCAATTCCGGGACTTCAATCAAAGCCAGTATCTCTGCACTGTCAGGATATTTCCATCTTATCCTGGATCCACCGAGCCTCTTCACTGCTCCTATGGACTCGGGGTTACTATTGAGATGGCTGTGTAGGACGCCGCCTACTCTATGATGACCATCATGCGAGTCAGATCTGGTCTATTTCGGGACTCTGATTTCCGGTATATGCCAGGATCACTTCCGGGAGCACAAGGGTATCTCCAGGCTATTTATGCTGACCCCACTCAGGAGGATTCACGGACTCGCACCACTGCTGAGATGCTCGAGGATAAGGACCGTGAAAATCGGGCCTTAAGGTTAGAGCTCTTCAATACCCGTGCTGACCATTGGGCTACTTTGACTCGGTTCGCACCGGCGGTGCAAGCTGGATATTCGGATATGCGCGATCTCTATCCTGTGAGATCTGCTCTGCCGGACGTGATGGTTTGGCGTGATGTAGGAGGCATCACCCCACCTCGCGGTCCCCGCAGGCCACCGTCTGTTGGTCCAAGACCTCATCCTAGCCCCTATGGTCCACAAGCTCCGCGAGACCGTCTGTTTCCGGATGATCATGTTGAACTTCCAGGCTATGGAGGTGACTTCTACGAGGACTACTACGGATCGGTCTGAGTTAGCGGTAGTATCACTAGTTCGCACTAGCTGTGTCGTCTATCGTCCTGCGTGACTCGTGGGATATGATCTAGTTTGTACTCTTTCCGGAGGTGTAGAAAAATAATGTATAGGAGCTTGGGATGCCTTCGATAAGATGTAATCCTCTTTCACCGTAATAGTACTTTGTTTGGTCTTGTACTAAACCCTGTATGGTGTGTATGACGATGGAATAAAGAAGCAGTTTCTGTATTTACCATGTCATACGGATGATCATCTTGCATTTCGAGTTATACCTTACATTTTATATCCTATGTCGGAATTTTATCATCCTGACTAAATCATTGTCTTGCTACCTAGGATGGTCAACACGCGCGCTAACCCTGCTTCCCAAGAGCAGGCCGAAGGCAGTGAAGCCAGGGATGCAAATCTGCCTCATCCTCCTTCACTAGCCGAGGTTATGATGGAAGCTGAGAGAAACAAGCGGGAGACCAACCGTTTGTTGGAGCGTATTGAACAGAATACAGCACACCATCAGAGGACTAACATGGTGTCACTCAGTGATTTTATCAAATTGCATCCACCCACGTTCCACCACTCCGTCGAGCCTCTCGACGCTGATGACTGGCTTCGCAGTATCTCTCACAAACTGCGTTCCGCGCTGGTAGCGGAGGCTGACAAGGTCACCTTTGCTGCATATCATCTTGAAGGCCCCGCCAGTCTATGGTGGGAGAATTATGGAGCTATGCGCCCTGCGGGCCATGTCACTACTTGGGCTGAGTTCAGCGAGGCTTTCCGTGAACATCACATTCCGGAGGGTCTCATGGACCGTAAACGTGAAGAATTTTGCAGTTTCACCCAAGGCCGACTTTCTGTGGATGCCTATAGCAGGGAGTTTGGTAATCTCGCCCGATATGCAACTGAGGAAGTGTCTACTGATGCCAAGAAGCAAGCAAGGTTCCGTAAGGGCCTTAGTCCTGAGCTTCGCCGCGACCTCCGTCTGCATGAGTGCACATCTTTTCAGAAACTTGTCAACAAAGCCATCAGTGCTGAAACTGGTCAGACTGACTATGACGCAACACGCAAGCATGGTCGCGACATGGGTTCCTCATCCGGTGCTGGTCCTCAGAAGCGCCGCGTGTGGGTACCCAACACCGCCCTGCCACCCAGGTTCACACCGAGGCCATCTTTCCAGGCGCCTCGCCCCGTTCAACAGTCTGCTCCAGCCAAGCCCTATGGGGGTCCAATCAATAATGCCCCTCCACGTACCAGTTCCGTGACTTGTTTCAAATGTGGGGAATCTGGTCACTATATGCGTGAGTGCCCCCAGACCAACCCCAATCAATCTGCTAAAGCTGTTGGCCGTGGCAAGCCGACAGGGAAAGTGTTCCACGCCAAGCCGGCCACCGCTACACGTGGCCATGTCAATTGTATCTCTGCCGAAGAAGCTCAAGAGGATCCCAACGTCGTTCTCGGTACGCTTCTTGTTAATTGCCACCCGGCATCTGTTCTTTTCGATACAGGAGCCTCTCATTCTTTTATATCCGAAAATTATGCTCGTTTGCATAACGTTGCATTCTGTGACATGCCATCCACTATGGAAATTTCTACTCCCGGGTCTAGATGGCAGACCTCTAGGGTAAGTTTTGGAAATGAAATCCAAGTCGACAGACTTGTTTTCCTCGCGTCTTTGATAGCCCTTAAATCTTCAGATATTAATATCATTTTGGGTATGGACTGGATGTCAGCTCATCAAGCCAAAATTGATTGCTTCTCTAGGACTGTTCAACTCACCCATCCTTCGGGGAAGATAGTCAATGTCTTGACCCGAATAGCCAAGCGACAATTATATTCGCTTAACGCCAGCCCTTTGCCAGACCTTGAGGACATTCTGGTAGTCCGTGACTTCCCGGATGTCTTTCCAGAGGAATTGCCAGGTGTTCCACCTGACAGGGATGTTGAGTTCGTAATAGACCTCATTCCAGGAACCGTTCCGATTGCTAGAAGACCCTATAAGATGGCACCCCTAGAACTAGCCGAGCTTAAGAAACAACTCGATGAGTCCTTGAAAAGGGGTTTCATCCGACCTAGCTCATCTCCGTGGGCTTGCCCTGTCCTATTCGTTAAGAAGAAGGATGGTACGGACCGGATGGTGGTAGATTACCGACCTGTCAATTTGGTCACAATCAAGAACAAAAATCCACTTCCCAGGATCAACGATCTGTATGATCAGCTCGCTGGATCCTCAGTCTTCTCCAAGATGGATTTGAGGTTGGGCTACCATCAAATAAAAATCAGAAACGGGGACATTCCTAAAACGGCCTTTGTTACTCGTTATGGCCAATACGAGTACACCGTCATGTCCTTCGGTTTAACCAACGCTCCAGCCACCTTTTCTCGGTTAATGAACTCAATCTTCATGGAGTATTTGGATAAATTCGTCGTTGTTTACCTCGATGATATACTCATCTACTCCAAGAACGAGGAAGAACATGCCGAACATCTAAGGCTAGTGTTGAAGAAACTTCGGGAGCATCGCCTTTATGCCAAATTTTCTAAATGTGAATTCTGGTTGTCAGAAGTGACCTATCTGGGTCATGTAATATCTGGTAAAGGTATTGCTGTTAACCCTGAGCGAGTTCAAGCCGTCCTTAATTGGACTCCACCTGAATCGGTCAAGCAAGTTCAGAGTTTTCTAGGCTTAGCGAGCTATTGTCGTCGCTTTGTCGAGAACTTCTCCAAAGTTGCTAAACCTCTAACCGAACTCCTCAAGAAAGATAAGAAGTTCGAATGGACTCCACAATGTGAGCACAGCTTTCAGGAACTGAAAAGACGCCTGACCTCTGCTCCCGTGCTGGTACCGCCAGACTTCTCCAAGGACTTTGTTATCTACTGCGACGCCTCGCGACAAGGACTAGGTTGCATTCTTATGCAAGATCGACACGTAATTGCTTACGCTTCACGGCAATTGCACCCACATGAGGAGAATTATCCTACTCATGATCTAGAGCTTGCAGCCGTAGTCTATGCACTTAAGACCTGGCGACATTACCTCCTCGGTAATCGTTGCGAAATATTCACTGATCACCAAAGTCTGAAGTACATTTTCACCCAACCGGATTTGAATCTCAGGCAGAGACGTTGGGTTGAACTGATCACAGACTTCGACTTAGGAATAACCTACACCCCAGGGAAAGCCAACGTCATGGCTGATGCGCTAAGTCGTAAATCTTATTGTAACAACCTGATGTTACAACAAAGTCAACCGCTTCTCCATGAGGAATTTCGGAAGCTTAACCTTCACATTGTTCCTCAAGGTTTTCTTTCCACCTTGGTAGCAAAACCTACTCTTACGGATCAAATCATCGCTGCCCAAAAGCGAGATAAGGGAATATCTAAAATCAAAGAGAACATTGCTAGCGGAGGTGCTAGTTGTTTCTCCACAAATGATCATGGTGTTGTGTACTTTGAGAACCGTCTAGTGGTTCCCAAGAACCAGCATCTACGGCAGTTGATCCTTAAAGAAGCTCATGAATCTCCTCTCACTATTCATCCCGGTAGTACTAAGATGTATCAGGACCTACGCCAGAGGTTCTGGTGGACTAGGATGAAGAGAGAAATTGCTCAGTATATTGCAAATTGCGACGTCTGTCGTCGTGTAAAAGCAGAGCATCAACGGCCTGCTGGCACCCTTCAACCCTTAGCTATTCCTGAATGGAAATGGGATAAAATTGGTATGGATTTCATTACCGGTTTTCCCAGGACCAAGAGAGGGAATAATGCTATTTTCGTCGTTGTCGATCGTCTTTCCAAGGTAGCTCATTTCTTACCCGTTCGTGAGAGTATAACCGCTAGTCAGCTGGCAGATCTGTACATCTCCCGAATAGTGTCTCTCCATGGTGTTCCTTTGGAAATTAACTCGGATCGAGGAAGTCTTTTCACCTCTCGATTTTGGGAAAGTTTCCAAAATGCTATGGGAACTCGTCTCTCCTTTAGCACCGCTTTCCACCCTCAGTCAAGTGGTCAAGTGGAACGCGTCAATCAGATTCTAGAAGACATGCTTCGAGCCTCCGTTATCTCTTTCGGAATGGACTGGGAGAAGTGCCTTCCATTTGCCGAATTCGCGTACAACAACAGCTATCAATCTAGCTTGGGTAAAGCCCCTTTTGAAGTTCTCTATGGACGACGATGTCGAACACCCCTTAACTGGTCAGAGACCGGGGAAAGACAATTCTTTGGCCCGGATATGATTCAGGAAGCAGAAGAACAAGTTCGTATCGTTCGTGAAAAGTTGAAAACAGCCCAATCTCGTCAAAAGAGTCAATATGACCGAAAACATAAGGCTATGACTTTCGAGGTTGACGAGAAGGCTTATCTTCGGGTCACCCCTCTGAAGGGAACCCATCGTTTCGGTATCAAAGGCAAATTGGCTCCTCGTTACATTGGACCTTTTCGCATTCTTGCCAAACGAGGAGAAGTTGCCTACCAGTTGGAACTACCTCTGCACCTCTCCAGAGTTCACGATGTCTTCCACGTTTCTCAACTCAGGCGTTGCTTCTCGGATCCTATCCGTGGAGTGGACCACGAAACGCTTGATCTCCAAGATAATCTTACATATCGAGAGTACCCCATTCGTATCCTCGATCAAGCCGAACGTACCACGCGACATCATAATATCAAGTTTCTCAAAATTCAATGGTCGCACCATTCTGAAGATGAAGCAACCTGGGAAAGGGAGGATCGTCTTCGACTTGAGTATCCCACCTTCTTCCCGGAGGAACCCAAATCTCGGGACGAGATTCTTTTGAGTGGGGGTGAGTTGTCACATCCTAGTTAGCCATGCATTAGAGTGTTGCATCATGTTTACTCTTTCATCAGAAACTTGAAATGGGGATCTGTGAAACCCTCAGAATCTTTTTGAAAATGACCCAAATAAAAATTTCTCCAAAAAGGTCCAAGAAAATGCTCATGTTGCTCTCTGAAAATATTGGACAGAGATAAAAATCAAACCAATATTTTAAGAGCTCATAGGTATTTATTTTGGGCATTTGGAATTAATGCATAAATATTTGCATTGGAAATATATTAGTTATATATATTAATATATGTCCAAATATTATGCCAATTATAAAGGAGCTCTGGAATAATATATCTAGCTCCTGCAAAAATTGGCATAAGTTAAATAAATGATTTAATATATTATTTAAATCAAAACAAATGTCAGAAATTAGAAAACAGAAAATAATTAACAGGAGGAGCTTACCTGGGCTCCTCCACTGTGCAGCCCAGCCAGCTGGCTGGCCCAGCCAGCAGCCGGCCCAGCCCACCTCCCTCCTCTGTCGTGTTCGTCCCGACAGAGGGAGGGGAGTGTGGCCGGCGCGCGCGCGCGCCACCGCGCCACGCCACCTCTCTCCTTGCCTGCCTGCCCTCCCCTCCTCGCCTCGATGCCCCTGGACGACGCCACGCCTCTCCCCCTGCTCTCTCTCACTCTCCCCCCGGCTCTCCCTCCTCCCCTCGCTCTCTCTCTCACACGGCCGAACACCCCCGTCGCCGTCGTTCGCCATAGCAGCCATCTCCGGCCACCCCTCGCTTCCCCGACTAGCTCAGAAGCTCCGCCACGACCCCCTCTTCCTCCCCACCGCTCCACAGCTCCCCGGAAGCCCTGCATCGCCGCCATGTCGCCGTTCCCCTCTTCGGGCTCCGACCATCGTTGCCGTCGAATTCGTCGTCTCCAGCGCGTCCCCGAGCCCGCTAACCATCCCTGCAGCTCCGCGGTGAACCCCCGGATCGTTTCCCCCTTCTCCCCTGGTCTCTCCCGACCTCTAGGCCCTAGCCCCACCTTGGCCGAGAGCTCCACGCCGCCGGCGATGTCGCCGTCGTGGCCACGGTCACCGTAGCACCCAACCGAGCACACTATCATGCTCCACACCTCACTAGGGGTACGCAGCACGCGCTAACGCCTCCCCAAACCCCCTGCAACACCGATCCCGACCGCACCCGAACTCCGGCGGCCGCAGCCGAGCTCGCCGCCGTCGACTCCGGCCACCCCAGGCCCAGCCACCACCACCGTTCGACGCGCGGGAGCAAGAGCTTTCCAACGAGCCCAAGCACGGCCTCTCCCGTGCCCTATAGCGCGATTCCGCATCGCGCCGCCGTCTCGGGCCTCGCCGGCGTCACGTCGCCGGTGGGTTTGACCCATTTTGACCACGGCAGGACACCCCCTGAGTCCCTGACAGGTGGGCCCAGCCCTGTAGCTAATTAGGATTAGCGCTAACCACTGTTAGTTAACCCCCTAACACTGACTAGTGGGCCCCAGCGCCACTAATTAGTAATTAGGATTAAATTAACTCTGTTTAACCCCCCCTGTCACTGACGTGTGGGCCCCACACGTCAGGTTTGACTTCAGCCAGCCGCAGTTGACCACTGACGTCATGCTGACGTCATGCTGGCGCAATAATTATAATTTCTGGATTTAATTTAAATCAGGAAATTCCAGAATATTATTTAAACTTCAAAAATTCATAACTTTTATTCTGTAACTCCAAATTGGACAAATTATATATGAAAAATGATCAGAAAAATCCAATCTATCCATCTGTACTATTTTCATGCATGATCAAACAAGTTAAATTGATGTTTTAAGCAGAACAAGGAAAAGCACTTTAAAAGGCCATGTTTGAGTTTGAAATTTGAATCTATGATTCAAATTTGTTCAAACCCTTCTGGTTTTAGTTGCATTAGCCCAACACACTCATATTGCCATGTTTCATGCATGCATCATATTGTTGCACATTGTTTGGTGATGCTTGTGTATCGATGTCCTTTGCGACAGGTTCTGCCTCCGAGGAGTACCGTGATTACCCTAACAAAGAACCGTATCAGTGCATCGAACCATCAGGCAAGCAACCAACCATTTGATCATATCGATACAATCCCATGTTCTCGCTCCTGCTCTCTTTTACTGCATTAAGACAACGCGTTTCAAACTGCTGTGTGCTACAGTAGTTGAACCCATTTCCTCTGCATGACCTGTCATTGCCACAATAACTAGATGAAACCCACTAGCATGTGTAGGAGTTGATTGAGCCATGTGTATGTGTTGTTCCTACCTTGCTATGCCTGCTATGCTTAGAGTCGTGTCGGGTCTGGTTCATCTGGGTGATGGGCTAGAGTGAAATGTTAATGTCGGTAATGAGAGTGGTGTGGTGAACACGATTTGGTAAAGGTATCGATGAGAGGCCATGTAGGATTACATGGTGGGTTGTTTCATTGAAGCCGACCTTAAGCACTGAGATCTGTATATGTGATTTAAGATACAGCTACTACCATGCATTGGGCCCTGAAATATGACCCCGCTCGACTTCTTATTCACCCTAGCTCTCTGTCCAGGAGTTGCAAGTAGTTTCTGGTGTTTGTAGCCTACTGGAGGCCGTGGACAGCGCTGACCGTAGGGGTGGGCTGTGATGCGGTAGGTACGTGGCCGGGTGTACCGAATACCCGTTAGGTATCTCGGGAACCCTGTTCACATCGTTCGGGGCCGTATGGGAAACCTCGGCCGGACTCCCTGCGGATGGAACCTGAATAGGCGATAAACCTGGACTAGAGGCTTAAGTGTTTAGGTAGGTCGTGGTCTACACCCACGTCGGCTTTCGCTTGAAGTCTGCCGAGCACATGTCGTGTGCAGACGCTAAGTGGTGGAAACATGTATGAAGAAGTACACCCCTGCAGGGTTAACATGATCTATTCGAATAGCCGCGTCCGCGGTAAAGGACTACTTGGTTGCCTATACAGTTCATAGACAAGTAAATGGAAACTACTAAAAGTCTCAAGCTAAGTGTGAGTGCCGAGGATGGCTCTTCCGTAGGAAGACGGAGGTGGATCCTCGGTAGTGTATTGAAGTGGTGAGTAGTGGACTCGTGTGCGCAAAACCATTTCAAGTTGGAGTATCGTAGGATAGCCTAGCCAAGAGTCAAAGCTGGCTTGCTGCAATAACTCCACCAACCCTTCTTGATAATATGCATGTATGTAGGATCTGATGTAAGTCTTGCTGAGTACCTTTGTACTCATGTTGCTATAATCTACATTTTTACAGAAGACGCTGCAACCCCTTCTGATGGGTTCTATGTAGACGTTGACATCAACGAGTAGGCTAAAGACCCAGGTGGTGACCCTGAGCTTGTGAAGGACCACGTAGTATAGCTAGGCTTTCCAAGCCTCTTTTATTTTACTAGTTGTCTGTACTCAGACAAGTTACTTCCGCTGCTGGTTTGTATGACTGTATGACTTGTATGTTGGGTCGTGAGACCCGTACCTTTGTGTATGTTATGTATGGCTCCCTGAGCCTTAAATAAAGTACTTGTGTCATAGAGTCATGTTGTGATGCTTCGTTGTATTTGCACATATCGAGCATATTGTGTGTATGATTGAAATGCTTGGTATGTGTGGGATCTGACCATCTAGTTGTTTATCTTTAGTAGCCTCTCTTACCGGGAAATGTCTCCTAGTGTTACCGCTGAGCCATGGTAGCTTGCTACTGCTCTGGAACACTTAGGCTGGCCGGCATGTGTCCTTCTTCGTTCCTGTGTCTGTCCCTTCGGGGAAATGTCACGCTTTGAGTACCGGAGTCCTGTTAGCCCGCTACAGCCCGGTTTACCGGAGTCCTGCTAGCCCAGTGCTACAGCCCGGACCCACTTGCTGATGACCGACACGTTCGAAGCTGGGTCATGGATGCCTGTCCCTATAAGTCTGTGCCACTTTGGGTTTACGACTAGTCATGTCAGCCCGGGCTCCTTATCATATGGATGCTAGCGACGCTATCATATACGTGAGCCAAAAGGCGCAAACGGTCCCGGGCAAAGGTAAGGCGACACCCGTGGGGATACCGTGCGTGAGGCCGCAAAGTGATATGAGGTGTTACCGGCTAGATCGATGTGACATCGAGTCGGGGTCCTGACAGTATTGATGGGAATCCCGTAATAAGGGGACACGATCTCTGCTTCGACAAGACGTGCCAAGGAAACCGCCTCGCGAAACACACTGAGATAGGTTATGAATAATGATTCGAATAAAGACCTGGTTGTGGTGTGATGTCACACTACAGGGTACGTCAGCAGATTATATTTGTGGAAATATTATTCCCTCTACGGTGGTGTGTGGGACTTATTTTGCAGAGCCGGACACGATCCTCGTGTTCAAAATCTTCTATGAGGTATTCGGAGGAGGAACCCACCTTGCAATGCCGAAGAAAATCTACGCGCCGGACTCATCATCATTGAAGCCCGGTTCAGGGGCTACTGAGGGAGTCCTGGATTAGGGGGTATCCAGACAGTCGGATTATACCCTTTGGCCGGACTGTCGGACTATGAAGATACAAGATTGAAGACTTTGTCCCGTGTCCGGATGGGACTCTCCTTGGCGTGGAAGGCAAGCTTGGCGATACAGACATGTAGATCTCCTTCCTTGTAACCGACTCTGTGTAACCCTAGCCCCCTCCGGTGTCTATATAAACCGAAGGGTTTTAGTCCGTACACTACAAAAAAATACACTTCCCTGATGATACGTGTTTGTCATAGTAGGTTGCGTTTTCTATCATGCATGTACAAGCATGACAAATTTATGACAGAATCAAGATAGTCATACCTGTGCTGTCGTAGAAGTGTTCCATGATATTGCCAAAATTATCATCATGGAAGTGTCCACTTCCATGACGATAAATCGCGCGTCACAGAAGTGCTTTCGTCAAGGGTGACCGACACGTGGCATCCACCGTAATGGAACGCCGCTAAGCTATCAGGTCGGATTTTGGATCCGATAACCCGTTAACAGCCACGACCATTGCCGATTTTCCACGTGTAAAATTCTCATTGGCTGACGGATCCACGCGTCAGCTCCGCGTTGGCACAGGTGTCACTCATCCAATGGTCGAGATGGGCCTATGATTGTTAACACGTGGACCGGCCCAAAAGTGGTCCACAAAGATTAAATGGGCCGGCCCAACCGAAGGCCCATAAGATTTAGCGGACCATAATGGGCCAGCCCAGCTAAAGGCCCACAAAATTTAGCGGACCATAATGGGCCGGCCCAGCTAAAGGCCCACACGATTTTGCAGACCATAATGGTCCGGCCCAGCTAAAGGCCCACAAGATTTTGCGGACCACAATGGGTCGGCCCAGCTAAAGGCCCACAAGATTCTGCCGACCATAATGGGCTGGCCCAGCTAAAGGCCCAACATTCTCTGTCAAATTGGCCCGTCAACGGCCTGTCCTAAACTTGTCATCAACGCGGCCCATGGTTACTTCTAGCCCGTTAACAGTCCGCTAAATAATTGGGCCGAATTACGGCCCGGTGTATTTCCGGCCTGTTAAAGGTCGGGCTTCATTTGGGCCCATTTACAGGCCATCAAAACTTTCGGCCCATAAACGACCGTGAAGGATTTGGGTCATATTCGGCCATGTCTGACATTCGGCCTGTTAGAGGCCCACTATAGCTTTGGGCCACTTTCGGCCTGTTGTCATTTTTGGCCTGTTAACGCCGGACGTAAACCATGGGCCATATGTGGCCCAACGTCATATCGGGCCCATTAACGGCCCATATAAAAATGACGATAATCTAGCTCGACCGAAGTTCCGGCCTGTTAAAGGCCCGTGTATTAGGTCGGCGCATTTATGGCCCATCCGAATTTCGGCCTGTTAAAGTCTAGTGAGTTATTTGGCACAATCAAGGCCCAATCTCACTTTCGGTCTATTAAGGGCCCATGTATTTTATGGGCTCGAGATATTTACACCTGTAAACGGCCTATTTTTACTGAGGGCCCAAATTATGTTTAGGCCTATTAAAGGCCCACTATGGGCACATGCCTACCAGAAAAATATGAAAGCTTATGCTGATTTAGGCCCAAATATTTTTAGTGGGCTACATGCCAATTTCGGCCCGTAATCATTTTTAGCGCAATTGGAATGGGCCCGACGAATGTTGGCATGTTGGGCTCCTACGAAGGTTTCGGCCGAATACATTACTAAGATAAACCTACAATATACAAAAATAGTGTCGTAATTACTGCAGCCTGAGGCAGCATCATAAATGTTGTATCACAACAAAATAAATTCCAAACATACAACAAAAGGCCTATTGGCATAAAGTTTACAGTCCTTCCAGATAAAAGCACCATCAGATATATAGAAGCACAGATCATTTGACCTGAGTGCTAATGTTTCAGGCTGTTGAATCTGATGGAGCAGCACAATCTCCACCTTTTTTCCACCATTGCACTTGAACAACGAAGCGAATGTTTGATAGTCTAGTTTCAAAACCATTCATATCTTGGCGACATTTCTCAACCACTATTCTTGTTTCCGAAACAACGTCCATTAGGGATTGGACTTGTGTCTGGAGCACAAATATATCACTCTGTCTAGTAGGAAGATTTTGTTCAGTAGGCGATTTGGACGAGATTACCTTGACAACCAACCCAGAATTACGTAGGAAGATGCTTTTTGCACTGTTAGTGGAGAGATACTGACGCACTGCAGCAAGAGGTGACATTGTGCCTGTAGTAGCCTCGTCACCTTTAGGTGGTTGTGGCTGTTCAATCATTTGTTCCATAGCTTCCTGAAAGTTTGAACTTATAGATTAGTGTACCAGATAAGTTACTAATGAGACAAAAACAAACAAAGTAGGTTAAACGTTTATACATAACTTATTTTGGTGAACTACTGTAATACATTAGCATGTATTGTAGTGCCAACTACATAATAAAATCACTTTCGGAACATATGTCCCGGTAGCATGCCTACTGTATTGTCTATTTCCTCACATTCGTTGACATATAAGGATAAAGAGACATGGTTTAAAGTAGGATGAACATAGTATGACATCATTCATATCATGGGCAAACAGATATAAAACAAACATGCTATTTTATCATTGTGTGCGCACGTGAACATAACAACTAGATTACAGATCAAGACCAAAAGAATATCCTTCATCTCTTTTAAACCATGTAAGGTGAAATGATATGTTAAGACAATTGTGAATAAAAGTGAACAGAGTAACTGACATTGGCTGCAAACCAAGTAGTTAAATGAACACATCACAGTACCAATCAGTTGAAGGTAGGAGGAGTAAGGACTTACAACAGCGGCTTGAACTGGTGTGCTCATGCCCTTCATCTTGCTGGTGTGGCAATCCTTGAAGATTTGCACTGCATTCGGTTCAGGTTCTTTTTGGTCCACACGGGATTTCCTCTGTATTTGGAACAAGTCAATATAGATACGATAATATGGCACAAAAAAGAAGGAAGTAGCAGCTATTTACAAGAGCCTCGCAGTGTGCAATATAGCTACAAGATCTTGTGGTCTGTTGGAATATCACTTTAGAACGGTTGGTTTTGTTCTTCAAACAGTTAGCCTAGAAGAAGATACACTTCTCAGGCACATACATAAATACAAGTTTAATATGTGGTCTGATCAAATACATATAGCCTACCTGATGCTTTGGATCAGACCAGTGTTTAACGAGGGTTGTCTAGTCTTCATCTGTAATATATTCCACTAGAGATGTTTGGGCGATTTCATTGTTAGCCTTGCCTTCAAAGTGAGATTTTCTAAGGTGGTACCGATACTGTCGCAGAGCAGACTCAAAAACATGAGTGCATGCTTGTCTCGTTGCATCATCTTTCGGATCCAACTTGAACCTCATCTGTTGAAAAAACAATGTGAGTCTTATTGGGAGGAAGCTAGAAAGTATGGTACAGAGCAAGACAATATTACTAATTGCGATGAATAACATTACTTACGGATAAATGGTTAAGGAAGGTGTTAAACTGGGTATTGTCTTTCTCATTCCTATATTGGATCCACGTTGGGAGGATACGTGCATGACACCTAACGGCAACGACTGCCCCTAATACTAACTTTCCTGACTCTGTAGCATCACATGGCCTTTTTAAACCTGCCTCAAAATGGATCTCCATTCTTCCTCCTTTAGATTTTGTTAATCTGACAAGCATTATCCCTGATGTCTGTTTCCGCTTGCGCCGTGGTGCTAGTTCAACAACAAATATGGGAAGTGTTAGTGTACATCAAACTGTGAGAGTACATATAAAGGAGCATGCAACTGCAACTTGACTCGGTCAGGTACCGTCTTGGTGTTGATGCTCATGAGGTTCATCTGATCTTGCCAAGTCCTGTTGTGTTAGCAGTGCTTCAGAAGTAGTGTTAGGTGTGAAGGCAGCTTGGGAACTGGCCAATTCCGGAGCAAACGAATGAGTAACTGGTTGAGATGCTGGTACAGTTGAAGCGGATGCTGCAGCTGGTGGAGCAGGTGATACTGTGTTTGTAGATTTAGCTGGTGGACTTGGACCTTCTACTGCACTATAAGTACCAGCAGAATCTCGACGGCAGAACCTTTTCTGTTTCACCCGACGAGTAACAGCACTCCCTACTCTATTATTTTCCTTGCTCTTTTTTGACTTTGCCATGTCAAGCTGTACCCACAACACAAAAGAATAAAATCACTCTTTAGAACTCATTGATGCATGATACAGACAAGCAATACTTTGATGTAAGACAACCGTATGAGGATGGAATATGTAAGAAAAACAGGACGGCATGACATATTCACAGCTACGATGTGCAAACTAAGCAGAAGGATTTTCAAGAAAATAGAAGTAATGCAAGCTAGACACCATATGAAAGATGCAACCAATATTACTCTGCGAAGTTAAAAGTGTCTTGTCATAAGTGGCAATTCGAAAAATTAGAAGCAGTACAATGTAGAAACAATGCAAGATGCAACCACTATCAAACTTCCATGTTAAAAGCGTCCAATCATGAGTGACTGATGCGGGATACACAACAACAGTACTTTGATGTAAGAACATGGTATGATAGATAGATGCAGTGTATTCTAGACACAGAAAGCCATGTCATATGCACATGTATAACGTATAAACTCAGCAGGTGCAATTTAATCAAAATAGAAGAAATATAGGCTAGACAACATATGCAACATGAAACCAATTATCACACTGTCAACTTAGAGCAAGCACCTGCGATGGTGGAGTACGGGAGATGAACTTATCATGTAGACTTGGGACTTCAACTTCATTAGCAGTAGCAGTGGCAAATCTAGAGAGTCTCTGTTTGCATCGGTGCGGAGGACCACCAACATCCCCTAACTTACTCTTTTCCTTCCTATTTTTTGATATTGCCTTATGAAGTCAAAACCACAAGAAGATGAATAAAATTAGCTCTGCATAACTGGTTGATGCATGATACAGATGAACACTACTTTGATGTAAGGCAAGCGCAGGATAGGAGGATGGAATATATACAAAAAAGATAGCGTTTCATATTCACACGTACGATAGGAGGATGGAATATGTATGAAAAAATAGTAAGCGGAAGGCATTTCAACAAACTTAGAAGAAATCAAAGCTAGGCACCATATGAACATGCAACCAATATCACTCTATCAGGTAAAAAGTGTCTCGTCGTAAGTGCCATTTCAAGAAATTAGAAGCAGTACAAGCTAGAAGACAATGCAAGATGCAACCTACATCACAGTCCCAAGTTAAATGTGTCTTATGGGTAAGTGATCGTGGCAGGTATAAGTTGTAAGCTACGCAGATGCAATTCAACATAATCAGAAGTAATACAAACTAGACATCATACGGAAAACGCAACCACGTATAACAGTTCCAAGTAAGAGCAAGCACCTGTGATGGTGGAGTAGGGGAGATGTGCTCATCATGTACACGTATGTTCTAGAAACAGGAACACGTGTCATATTCATAGGCATTATGTGTAAAGTAAGCAGATGCAATTCAAGTTAGAAGCAATACAAGCTAGACATCATATGCAACATGCAACCACATATAATAGTGTCAAGTTAGAGCAAGCACCTGTGATGGTGGAGTAGGGGAGATGTGCTCATCATCTACACAGCTACACTGACTGTCTAGCCTTGTGTTGTCTTGCGAATCTTGTTGGGAGGATGGCGGAGTAGAATCTGTAGAGACCCCCTGTTTGAGTTGCTTCGAAGGACCACCATCATCCACTACCAGACTAATTTCCTTCAGCTGTAATAATTTTGCACTGTGAAGTCAAACCGATAAGAAAAAGGAATAAAATTCGCTCTTCGGAACTCATTCATGCATGATACTGACGAACACTACTCGGATGAAAGGCAAACACATGATGCGAGGATGGAATATGTATGAAAAACAGGATGGTGTGACATATTCACACCTATGATGTGGTAACTAAGCAGAAGGCATTTCAACAAATTAGAAGCACTGCAAGCTAGACACCATATGAAAGATGCAACCAATATCACTCTGCCAAGTTCAAACTGTATGGCGTTTCAACAAATTAGAAGCAGTACATGCTAGAAATCATATGCAAGACACAACCAATATCACAGTGGTGACTTAAAGGTGCCTTATCATAAGATATAGTATGTACCAAAAACAGGAAAGCGTGTCATATTCACATGTATCATGTGTAAGCTAAGCAGATGCAGTTTACACTAATTAGGAGCAATACGAGCTAGACACCATATGCAACATGCAACCAGATATCACACTGCCAAGTTAGAGGAAGCACCTTGGATGGTGGAGAATGGGAGCGGAGACTTGGACCTTGTAATGCACTATCAGTACAAGGAGAATCAGTACAGATGCTCCATTTATGTTGCTACAGAGGACCACCATCATCGCCTTCCTTACTCTTTTCCTTCCTCTTTCTTGATTTTGCCTTGTCAAGTCAAACCCACAAGAAAAAGGAATAAAATTTGCTCTTCAGAACTCATTGATGCATGATACTGACGTACACTACTTTCATGTAAGACGAACACTACATATCACACTGCCAAGTAAGATCAAGCACCTGCGATGGTGGTGTGGGGGAATTGCGGTGATCAACTAGAGAGCTACGTTGACTATCTTCATTTAGCTTTGCTATTTCTTGAGAATCATGTGGGGAGGATGACACTGCACTCTTTAAACGAGTATGGCGTCTCACAGAAACCCACCCGGGTGACTGTCTCATCATAAGTGATTGACGAGGGATACAAAAGAGCATTAGTTTGATGTATGAACATGGTTAATAGACATGTGTAGTATGTATCAAAAACAGGAAGGCATGTCATATCAAAGGTATAATGTGTAAAGTAAGCAGATGCAATTTAACCAAATTGGAAGCAATACAAGCTAGACACCATATGCAACATGCAACCACATTTGAAAGTGCGAAGTTAAAGCAAGCACCTAGGATGGCTGTGTGTGGAAATTGAGATCATCAACTGCAGAGCTAAGTTTACTGTCTCCAACTGCAGACACTGCACCCGTTAGAGCGCTGGAACGCTTGGTGCTTATCTTTGAATTACACTGGAGCGACTTCTGTCTTTTCTTTTCTGCATTCATCAACACTGCGTCAGAGTCTGAAATACCCATGCATAAAAAACAACAGTGTGAGTATGGGTGAAGTGTGTGCACAATTAGTACAGTGTAAAGGTAGCAGATAGCAGGTCGGTGAGAAATAAATGACGGGAGACATTTGATAGCTCTACAACATGCATGGCACACTAAATTACTACAGGATTCTATGAAAATAACAGTCGATTGAAAGCAAATAGGTCAGTCCATTTTTTCTGCACCGTCCGATGTACAAAGAACGGGCAGATCGCCTTCATCTACCTCCAGCGAATCGGTGTTGATGATCTTCCTCGAAACGCCAGCGACCACTGGCCCAGTATTCCTCCCCTGCTTGCGCCCTCCCCTCGACCTCACCGCACCGCCGTGCTTGGCACCGCCCCCCGAGCCATCCATTCAAGCCCCGCCGACCTCCAGATCGGGCGCAAGCAGCTCCTGCGCCCCACACCCCTATGATGGACAGCGATGCGCCGCTTCCCTGGGGAACAGGCGGACTAGGTGCTCCGCGCGCCTAAGAGGGTGCTGCTTCTTTTAATTGCAGTTCGACTGACCCTGAATTGAAATCCAGGCGGGCTACTGACCTCTAGCAAATGTGAAATAGTAAAAGGGAGGAATGAAGGAAATATGCCCTAGAGTCAATAATAAAGTTATTGTTTATTTCCTTATTTCATGATAAATGTTTATTATTCATGCTAGAATTGTATTAACCGGAAACATAATGCATGTGTGAATACATAGACAAACAGAGTGTCACTAGTATGCCTCTACTTGACTAGCTCGTTGATCAAACATAATTAAGTTTCCTAACCATAGACATGAGTTGTCATTTGATTAATGGGATCACATCATTAGGAGAATGATGTGATTGACTTGACCCATTCCGTTAGCTTAGCACTTGATCGTTTAGTTTGTTGCTATTGCTTTCTTCATGACTTATACATGTTCCTATGACTATGAGATTATGCAACTCCTGTTTACCGGAGGAACACTTTGTGTGCCACCAAACGTCACAACGTAACTGGGTGATTATAAAGGTGCTCTACGGGTGTCTCCAAAGGTACTTTTTGGGTTGGCGTATTTTGAGATTAGGATTTGTCACTTTGATTGTCGGAGAGGTATCTCTGGGTCCACTCGGTAATGCTCATCACTATAAGCCTTGCAAGCATTGCAACTAATGAGTTAGTTGCGGGATGATGTACTACGGAACAAGTAAAGAGACTTGCCGGTAACGAGATTGAACTAGGTATTGAGATACCAACGATCGAATCTCGGGCAAGTAACATACCGATGACAAAGGGAATAACGTATGTTGTTATGCGGTCTGACCGATAAAGATCTTCGTAGAATATGTAGGAGCCAATATGGGCATCCAGGTCCCTCTATTGGTTATTGACCAGAGAGGTGTCTCGGTCATGTCTACATAGTTCTCGAACCCGTAGGGTCCGCACGCTTAACGTTCGTTGACGATATACTACTATATGAGTTATGTATGTTGATGACCGAATGTTGTTCGGAGTCCGGGATGAGATCACGGACATGACGAGGAACTCCGGAATGGTCCGGTGATAAATTTTGATATATGGGATAATAGTGTTTGGTCACCAGAAGGGTTCCGGAAATCACCGGAAGGGGTTCTAGATGTTTCCCGAAATGTTTGGGTACGAGAACACTTTATTTGGGCCAAAGGGGAAAGCCCACAAGGTTTTTGGAAAGCTAAAAAGTAAGTTTTGCGGAGTCCAGGGGCCAGACGCCAGGGTCACTGGTGTCTGGGTCCAGACGCCGGGAACCCTGGCGTCTGGGCCTGGAGTCCGAGAAGGACTCTTGCCTTTCGGGTGAAACCGACTTTGTGGAGGCTTTTACTCCAAGTTTCGACCCCAAGGCTCAACATATAAATAGAGGGGTAGGGCTAGCACCCAAGACACATCAAGAAACACCAAGCCGTGTGCCGGCAACCCCGTCCCCTCTAGTTTATCCTCCGTCATAGTTTTCGTAGTGCTTAGGCGAAGCCCTGCGGAGATTGTTCTTCACCAACACCGTCACCACGCCGTCGTGCTGCCGGAAGTCATCTACTACTTCGCCCCTATTGCTGGATCAAGAAGGCGAGGACGTCACTGAGCCGAACGTGTGCAGAACTCGGAGGTGCCATGCTTTCGGTACTTGGATCGGTCGGACGTGAAGACGTACGACTACATCAACCACGTTGATATAACGCTTCCGTGAGCGGTCTACGAGGGTACGTAGACAACACTCTCCCTTCTCGTTGCTATGCATCACCATGATCTTGCGTGTGGGTAGGATTTTTTTTGAAATTACTACGTTCCCCAACAAGGAAACCTTGTGCATTTAGTATCACGAAGAAGATGCAGTAAGAAGCGCTCAACTAGTTTCTTTCGTGGGATGAATATGGTGTGAGCGGAGACGTAAGATTTGCACAAATAAGGGAAGAGGAGTACCTCTTTTTGCTGGCAGTGCTGTGTCCTCCTTCTGTTTTTCCGACGATCTTCTTGTTCTTCGCCGGAAACCAGAAGTTCTGGAGGATGGTGCAGCCTTGGACAAACCCATGGCCAAGTTGTTGAGTGTGGTGCGGTGGCCGTCTGTCGATGGCGGGGAAGCAGATCTGAGGCGGCGAACAACGGTGTAGCGGGAACAGCTCCGGTGCGGTGGACGGTTGCGATAGTGGAGCCGCAGCAGTGAGGCGCAGGACGGCGTGGTCGGAGTGGTTCTGGTACAGCGCACGTCGGCGTCGGTGTCATGGAGGCAGCTCTGCCTTGGCTTCAGCTGCTAATTCCTTAGGGGAGTTGCGATTGCGTTGGACGACGACGTCGGGGTACCGGCTCCGGCGTGATGGAAGAGCGCGGCGGTGGATTGGCTGCTATGGGGTGGAGGACGGAGGAGGATGGGGCCCCGGTTTAGACCTTTGGACATCGGGTCGATGGGCTACACGGGCCAGAGTCAGGACAGTAATTTCCTACCACCAAAACATTAGTCTTGCGCGGTTTCGGGTGACCAGAGGCCTATTTGGCGCTTCGTTCAATATTTGGGAGCAGAAGCATTAGGCCTCCTTTGGTTTGCAGGATTCTTGTAGGACTTCTATAGGATAGTATTTGCAAAGGAAAAATTCCTTTGAAGCCCTTTGGTTTGTAGGAATGGATTCCTATTCCTATGTAGGATAGGAATCAATCCTTCACGTTTTGGAGGAAAAAAACATTAGCCTAGACTCAATGGAAAAAATCCTATCCTATGCACCAAATGACATCTCTTTCTCTATAGGAATTGACATGCATGTCATCTCACTTCCTATGATTTTCCTATTCCTATAAAATTCCTATCCTATGAACCAAAGAAGGCCTTAACGTTTTCGGTTCTCTTGAATTGAACTTTCAGGATTTGTCAAACTTCACAAATCTTTACTCTTGAAAATCCTAAAGCTACGATTATTTTGCAATGGAGGGGGTACATTCGAATATACATTGTACACGAGTATATATTAAAAAATATGCAACTTACCTCAGTTCATGCATGGTTCCAGATATAATCTCCTTGGTTGCAAAAAAAAGTTAGATATGCGTATGAATATATATAGCATGTTCAAACTCACAACAAAGATTGATGCCCCCTTTTACATCTGATTTACAAATGCCATTATCTCGGGTTCAAATAGATGAATGCACTTCCTCTGAATTCAAATCTTCGAAACCCCGTTTATGTTGAATTCGACATGTATTCTATTTCGTAGCTAGCAATTTGGAATGTATCCATGCAAGTGACAAATGTATAAAGTGCTTCACACTAACAACATGAAGTGCACTAATTAATGTTTATATATGAATTACAAAAGCATCCATTGCCTGTATTTCAAACCGCTCTCACTCTATGGATCGATAATATGAAATAAACACATGCACATGCTAGAATTCAATTGCAGTTGAAGAAAGAGCCTACTCCTGGTACTGTATATTAGTGATAGGGGTGTGTACAAAGTACACGTGAATACCAGGCATTGTGCGTGTGTGTATACTATCGACGAACTAGCCCCAAGCTTGTATAACATACTAAGGGCCTAGGGTTACAAATCATATATAGTCGGCTTATCACCAGTGGGGATAGAGTCCTCCGCGACTCTGGTAGCTTCGTGTTGTACGCCAAGTCCTCCACATGGGTCTTCGTATAACACGGCTCAGTCCAACCTATATGTGGCGCAGGATGGAACCGACCCATGAGTCTTCATGTTGACCCACCACAACTAGAAATGATGTGCCCACCACACCACACACGCAATCGGCCACTAGGAAAATAAGCATATACAATAGTACAACGGTATCTAGCTCACGATACGTCTCCATATTTTGTTGATGACACTGACGGACTTTGCATTTGATGCGTGCTCTGTATTTTGTTGACGACACTTACGGTCATTGTATTTGAAGCGAAAGCATGATATGGTCAATGGACTTCAGAATAAGCTCATCACGGTCACCACATACATTTTGTTGTGCTAACCAACATGTGGTCGGATGGTTAGAGGACAGTGGTTTCTCGAGCCCACCAAGGTTAAAGTCCCGGTGCTCGCATTTATCTTGTGTTAATTTCAGTATTTTCGGCGATGTACGTTCAGTGGGAGGAGACGTTCCACTCGACTACGAGGCACCTATGGTGACTTCGTAAAATCTCAAGATCATATATGCTGGCCCACTCTCTCGAAGGTGCTCATAGGGGTAGGGTTCGCGTGTGTGCGCTTATAGCGGTGAGTGCTTGCGCATATATATGAGCCCTTGCGTCTGTACCATGTTAAACAAATACATATCATGATTATACGGTCACTGGCTCACCCGTACAACTCCGTATTTTGTTGACGACACAATCAATTGACCAGTCAAACGTTCCACGCGGCGCAACTAGTGTTTCACCATCGGGCACATAACCGTGGGGCCCACCTGTCAGACCGTATATGAAAGAAAGAAATGGTAGTTTGAGTCTGTACTATGTTAATAAAATAGGAGTACATTTTAGGGTGATCATACGGTCACTGGCTCACCATACAGCTCCGTAATTTGTTGATAACACGATCAATTGACCAGTTAAACGGTCCACATTCAGCAGCGCACATTACCATAGGGCCCACCCGTCAGCGCGTATATGAAGGACAGAAATGGTAATAAATTAGTGGTCGGTGGGTATTCGAAGTCGTGAGACCTCTGGTTGGCAGTCACCGGTGGTTGGGGGGCGTTCATTGGGCGATGGGGTGGGGATCCCCGGAGAAAAAGCTCGGCGGGGGGGGGGGGGGGGGGCTAGAGGGATGGCCGGTGCGGCGGCGGACCGGCGGTGGGGAGTGGTTTCGGGGAGGGCGGGCCGGCCGCGGGCGGTGGGGGCTAGCGGTTCGGCCGGTGGTGGTTGGCGGCTCAAGGGGGTGGAGTTTGATGATAAACTGGAGGCCCTTGATTTCGTATCCAACGGCTGGAAAATCTAATGACTAGAGATGAAAAAGCCAGTCGACTGACGTGTAGCCTCATCCCGCACGTACACATGCACGCACGCAAGACACGCATGCATGTAGGTGTGCAACACTGACACGTACACACGCACGGATGCTGGCGTGCAACACTGACACGTACACATGCACTCACGAACACATGCATGTACGCACCCATGCATGCAACACTGAAACGTACCCTTGCACGCACGCAACACTCGCACGCCTGCATGTACACAGCACATGACGCAAGACACACGTTCAACCTATACGTGCATGCACCCTTTGTTAAGGACATGGATTGTTACGGGTATTAATCAATCTTATCTATGATAAGCAGAACATTGATGTTTGTAGTGGTCTTTATGAATCACTACGTATCTAACGGGCTATCAACATTTAGGCTTATCTACATGAAAAAGATGATGTCACACTCAATGAACAATCATCGGTTTATGAAATGCCCGCTTCTGACCGCCCTGGCCCACCAAAGGTTCCTCTGTTGTGCGCTGCCTGCGTTGGGTCACTGACATGCATGCCATGCACCCAAAGAGCCCACATGTCAGTGGAAGAACGGCGCGGTGTCCTAGGTCAGAGTCGAGGGCGCCACTCGCGGCACGCCTGGCTGAACACGCCTCTGTGCCGCATTCAAACGCCTCCATGAAACCCGCCCGTGTGGAAGCCGAGAAACCCACTCTGGACACACATTCGTTCATGACCGGGCCGCTCCCCTATCTCCTCCATCATTTTGTCCACTCTTACAATGGCTTACGAAGAGTAGTTATTCCGCATCCAAGCCGGCTAAGTAGCCCGCCGGATACGAGCTATGCAGCTCGCTGATCCACCTCCCTCCCCTCGCCCGACTGAGCCAGTTGCCGCCCCAAGCCGGCGCACGGTTCAGCAACTCGCCGCTCCAGGCCAGCTCGACGAGGAGCAGCGCACGGGCGTCGTTGCTGCCGTCCACGCCGCCGCCTCCTACCGCGTCTCCCGTTTCTGTGGACGAGACTCCCATGCCGGCGGCTGCGCCATGCAAGTAGCAACAGAAGCCGGGTGCGCAGAGAGTGACGAGTCGGTGGCCAGCGCCTCCGCGTCCGCTGCCATCATCGAGGAGAAGTAGAACACGAGAGGCCGCTGCCGCTTGGGTCCCATGAAGGCCACCGCGGAGGCGACGCCGGCGTACACAGCAGGTGTCTCGCCGGATCCTTTTTTGTGAGGACCTTCGTCGACCCCGCATGGGCTCCACGGAAGAGGGGAATGTTAGGATGAACTCGAGCCAGTGCGGCCATGGTGAAGTAGTGGCCGGTGATGAAGTCGAACCGGTGCCGACCACCATCATCTTCGGCACCAGCCAATGATATCAGTTGGGTAGTGGGGAAGCGAGCCGTCCTTTGCGCTGAAGCATATACCTCTGGGGCTCCCTGCAGTCCGGTGATCGAGCTACCGGACATGAGGAACACAAATCGATCGGCGGGCGACCATTTAGGCCAGGTATTATATACCTGTACTGTCCAGAACTAGCACCACGTAGTTCATTTGAATGTAATGAAATCCGTCATGTTTGTATGAAAATCCGGTATTTTATATGATTTCCGTCGTTTTTTATATGAATTAGTTTGTCTACGTGTTTGCGTGAATTTCGTCTGGTTGGTTGAGTTGCTGTCATAATGTGTGCGGCTATGGTTGGATGGCGTAATTTGCGGGTCGCCGGTCGGTCTGCGGGCGGCTCGGGCGGCGTTGTGGGACAAAAAAACACAGCTCGTGCAAGCTCGTCTCCAACGTGCGCGCTGGAGGATGCATGACAGCATGAGCACCCGAGCCATTCCTCGTTCATCGGTGGCAAAGGCACCGGTGGACAAAAGGGTCGCCAATATTTTGGCTACCCCGGGCAAGATCCAAACAGCCCCTCCCAATAGATTCAAATCCCTCGTTCGCCATGGAATTTTGCCATGTGTTGTTTTCATGGACTAGCAAGATGCCCGTGCATTGTACGGAACATCAAGATGCATTTTTTTACAAACTCCCGCATGCATGCAAGGGATAATTAATGTCCTCCTTTGCTAGTACCATGAGGCAAACACCATTAATATTGCATCAATTAGTGTTAGTGGCCTTGTATATCTGCAAATTGTAATTTTGATAGTGGCCCCTTGTATATAAAAATGGAGGGAGAAAGATGAGAGATAAGGTGAGGAGGAGTGGGGCGTGGTGGTGACTGGTGGTCGGACTGGGCGGAGGCATGGGGATGGACGGCGCATTATGTCTAGGTTTGTATCTCTCTCTCACACACACACGTAGGTGGGGGACGTGCACGAAGAGAAGAGGTGCACGCACGGCGCACGTACTACCGTCTCTTTCCCAACCACACCCGCACGGGTACACGGTGGAGCTCATTTCTGTACGAAAAAGGCAGCCCACGTGGTAATTTGGCACGTGCACTGGTTGTCCACTTGGTGGAGGGAGGATCGTCTACCATGGGTGAACAAACAAATTGCGACTTGACGCGTTATGTTAAATTAAAAAAAGAGGCAAACCATGTGGAGCCTACCTTACAGGCAAGGCTCTATACACTGGAGTACTTTTGATGTGTCCCGTCAACTCGTAGAACGAGGAGAAGCTTGCTTAGTACGCCGTCTCCCCCGCCCACGGGCGCGGTGGCTCACGGGATGAGGTGAAGCTTGCTTACTACGCCTTGCACCCGCTCCCTCGCCCACGCATGTGGTGGCTCGCAGCACGAGGAGAAAATTTTACTACTCCCTCCGTTTACTCCTCGTCCCTACTACGTACTTTGGTTAGTACTCCCTACATTTACTTATACAAGGCCACTCTAAAAAATGCATTTTGCATCTATACAAGGCCACAAATAGTAATTGAGACAAAAGTTACTACTCCCTCCTTTCTAGTTTATGGCTCAATTTGAAAATCTCTCCAACCAAGGTAGACGGTGAGTGGTCGAATTAATTTCGTATTTTGCACAAGTAATTAGCACGCTCGTTTTTCTCAAGAAGTTATGTTTATCGAGGCATTAATTAGAACGAATGCATGAATGACCACTAAATTTCCATGAACTTGTACATGCATTGGTTAGTTTCCTCTTGACACTGCTTGGTCGGGTGATCTAACGCACCTCGAAATCCAACATGTAATGGTACTACTACTAGTATAGTAGAATTGAGACTTATCAAACGGAAAAACGAATGTTTTTTAGATGAGCCTTATAAACCCTAGTGGGTAAGTACTCCGTAAAAACAGATTTTTCCAAAACTAAGTCGCTCCCTTTCATGAATTCTGTAGTATACTCCTCCGTCGAAGCTCCCTTTCATGAATTATGTACTTCATGTTGCTGACATGTGGGACATATAGCAACTGGGTCGACGTGTCAAGCACCAAATAACAGAGCAGAACAGCAGGGGGACGCACCCCACTCGTACTGGCCCAGTAGTAGTAATGAGCAATGAGACGTCAAATCACAATGCCGCACTTTCCCAGACGGACGAAGCAACCATTATTTCACACTTCGGTTCGCCATCATCTCAAACCACGTACTAGTATTGCTTCTGCCTCAAGAGGGACACGTGCATCGCCTTGGTACATCATGACACGTGGGACCGCATGACAGGCCATGCTCCCCCGCCGATCGCTCGATAAAATCACCTCATTTTTACCATACTTCCTCCGTATCAGTTTACTACATGGCATGCACATCGTTCTAGGTTGAGAATTTAACTGGCTATATATGTGATGAACAGTACTCTAGCCTTTTAAAAATGTATACTTTTGTACAGTAGTACTATCGATGGATTGCGCCATGGAGCAAAAATTGAAATTAAAAAAAAGGTGGTACATATAGAGAGCGCTCGTTGCCAAATTATGCATATAGTACTATTAAAAAGGCTAGTCACAATAATGGTGTCCAGCACAACCCACCCCTCAAATAAAACTAAGAGGGTGCTTGGATACATTTTAGTCTCATGACTAAAAGTAGTGGGACTAAAACATGCTAGCCTCACCCATGCTTGGATCCAAATACTAAAAAGGCTAAAATCAAGTTAATGAGCATTTATTATCCTCCAAACCCTCCAATCCAGAACTCGCCTGTGTTAAAAGAGAGGAGTTAAATGAGTAGAGAGAGGACTAATCCACATTTTAGTAGGGGTACCCCTGACTAAAATTTTTTAGTCTCAAGACTAGTTTTAGCCCCTCTTTAGTCAGGGGTGCTTGGAACTTTAGCCTCTTAAAGAGACTATTTTTAGTCAGACTAAAATAAGTCCCTTGGATCCAAGCACCCTCTAAGCATCCTGGAATTCTTTGACAAAACTAAGCACCCTCGAATTCTTTGACAACTAAACTGCTGGCTACTATACCAACTAAAAGATGAAATGTAAGAAATACTAGTATGTACGTACTGAAGAGTAAAAGTAACGAGAAGAAACATAACATAGTTCTGCTGGGGGCTCAGCACAACACAACCCTCAAATTAAATTAAGCACACCTGAAATTAAACTTTGCAACTATTCCGGTAGACACTGCATTAGAACCACCATGAGCAACAACACTGCCACCTTACTCGGAGTCCTCGTCCACGTCCTCAACTTCGTCCTTGTCCCTCTTCCTCTTGGCCGATACTTCTTTGCTTGAACTGCACACTTGGCTGTTGCACTTCATCCAACCCTTGTAGATATTGAAGAAAAGGTAGCCATCCATTGCAGCGTAGTGGATGTGGTCTATATCTAGTACATTCCGCTGCCATGCATGACGATGAAACGTGTAATGAGGTTTCTCCAGTTTACCGTATGAAGGATGAACCATGGCTCCTGCCAGGGTCAGCATTGAAGGCTGACAAGAGGACACCAGCCGATTCTTCTAGAGGTCGAAGGTGTTGCCTACAACGAGGCCTATCCGACGCAGGACTTCTTTGTCGTTACCAAAGTCTACATTAACGAATTTCACTGTTTTGTCCTTGAGGAAGTTCTTAAAATCCTGGCACTCAACGTCGGCATGGCATATGTGGTAGACCAAGCAAACGTTATGTACGCAAACCTGGATCATGGCGGGCTTCTTCCTCTATTCGTCCTTTAGATCCTTCTCTCGTCCCAGGACAGTGGTGTACTCAACATCTAGCCCAGCGACCCACTCATCATCTGAGTTTTCGAACATGCGGCTGAAGCGAGAAAGGCATCCTTTCACCGTCGTGGAAGAACGGGTGTAGATGACGTCGAACTCATCGCCGGTGATGGTTCTAACCTTGTACTCACCGCCGATCGTGGAGATTTGGGACGCCATGGATTTGGGAGGAGGGTTAGGATTAGTGGAACTGTCGTAATGTGAATGGACGGGACGACTAGGAGCGAACCGCCATAGTATTGAAGGACGTGCGGGGACGAGTAGGAGCGAACTGCCAGCGTGCGAATGGTAGGGTAGTGGCTTTCCATTCTCCCATGATACGGGCTTCCGAGAGCCCTTGGATCTAAGATCGAATGGTTGCATGGCGTGATTCTAGACCTATGGGTGAATATCCTATCCTGGAGGGTTATTCTGCAAATTTTCAGCAACTGAGCATGCGACCGTTTGATCTCAGATCCAAGGGTTGCCAGCAGCCCGTATCATGGTCGCGCCTACCATGACCGTCACGTCGCTCGCGCGGTCGCGCCCTTGGAGATTTAACACGGTGCGTTAGGCTATCTGATGTTGGCATGTCATACATAGTCATCACTTAGTCACTCATACTACAACAAGGTTGGCTATAAGTGTATTTTTTACTCCTCTCTATCTCTTTATTCGTACTCAAGGAAGAAATGGTGCTAAGCGCGTGTATTTATTGCATTTGCCAAGGAGTGACCTCTTCCAATGAAATGGTGTTGCTAAGTTTGCTTCATTTCATTAGCTATAGACTCAAAATTGTCTTTTCACCTAGGTACATGCGCTTAGCACCATTTCTTCCTTGGGTCACCAAACTAGTCTCTCTCTTCTTGATTAACTTGCCACATCAGACTTTATGCCTATGTGGCAAGCTTAAGCACCTGTAGGAGCAAGTAAAAGTAAGTACAATAGTGTGCTTTACATGGCATTTTTGCATATGTGGAGGAAACCGAGGCAAGGAAAAAGTGGAGAAGTGGGCTCTCATGCAAGAGTCAGCCTCTACTACATGGTGGAGCATTGGGAGAGGCACCTGTATGGAGGTGGTCAGGAATCTGGGAGACTCACGTCGGTCGTAGCGCCGCAGTTAAAATGATAATGGCAAGTCAAATCACGGGGCCCCACCTGTCCACCAGTAACTCGCTGTCAAATCACACAGCCCTACGTTTGTAGCAGCCTACTCCCTCATCTTCTCGCGTCTCTGTCGAACCGACTAGGCGGAACTACCCCGCCGCCTACCGTGCAGGAAAAGCCCCGCCCTCGACTTTTAAATACAACTACATCCGCTTAAGAATCCAATGATATACTTTTTGTGACATAGTAACTCATATTTAGTTAGTCAAATGGATGACCTAGAACTACGTGCAGGCCCTATAAACCGAGACGCCTAAAAATAAAAAAACCAAGACGGAGAGGGTAGTTCAGCATGTATCTTTTTAGATCAATATAGTCGGGATTCACCAAGGAGCAAAACCAAGTGGTAGGCTGCTCCTGTCGTGTTGGTGTAGCAACTCAAGCAGGGTCAGTCCGCACACGAAATGGTGACACACTTAGCAGGACCCCTTTGGCCGACATGTGGATCATCCACCGTCTTGTTCCACGTTCGATGCACCAAATTACAGTTCGGAGCAGCGGTTGGAATTGGAGGCACCCCGGTCGTAGCGCCGCAGTAGTAGAAAATGAGCGACGAGGGGTCAAATCACAAAGCCCCACCTTTCCCGCATTAAGCTGGACGGACGAAGCAACCATCATTTCACTCTAGGGGGCAAGAGCATAAAGAAAAGAGAAAACAATTATGTGTGCGGCAGCTACCTAGGGCACCCTAGGGTAGGGGTCTCCACTACAGATCCTTTTTTTGAAAGCGCCTCCACTACAAATCGGCTTCTCCCTCGTCCTCTTGAAGAAAACCGATGATGAGTGCGGCGGTAGGGTTTGTAGGAGTACTACGGCGTGTGGGGTCACGTCGTAGTAAACGGGTTCGAGCCGAGGCCTTAAATATGTGTGGGCCGCTTGGTTTTACGGGAACGAGGCATCATTTTGGGTTTGGGGACCAGTGGAGATATAGTACGTACAAAAAATTGTGGGCGTAGGTTCGACCGAAAGGCAATGATGCATGGGCCCTGCATTTTGATATACCCGGGGCCGCGGAAAATTTGCTACTCTACTCAAAACTAGTAAGGTACACATGTATTGAACGCATTAGATTTCGAAACCAAATTATGAATAAATACACACTATAGGATGTAAAGCTTTGAGTCATATATGCATGACGTAGATGTTTGTTTAGTTCTTATAGTTCATCTCATTCAAAATCAATAAGTTTTATAAAAATGTTAAGATTCATGGGGTTGTGCATTCTACTCCCTCCATTCCAAAATAGATGACCCAACTTTGCACTAACTTTGTACAAAGTTAGTGCAAAGTTGGGTCATCTATTTTGGAACAGAGGGAGTAAATCATAAAGTAAAAAACAAATAATGGCAATTCATTTAGAAAAAAATAATCAATTATGATACAGAAGATTCTAGAACAAAGGAGAAGTGCTTGTGTTTTGAGGTTTGTGCATTATGCTTAAGTTCAACCATGGAGTCTTCTAAATTGTACATGTGGCAGATCTGGTGGAATGTTGATGATATCCAACGGTCAGTAGTGCTCGGATTTGCCTATCTCTGCACTGTCGGGTTAGCTTCATCCAGCGACAATCTTTCAAAGTTATTGGCACACTATATAGTTCTTGTGCCATAGTTGCATGTTTTGGAAAAAAGCTACTAGTGGGTTGTACTATCTATTTAGGAATAGAAGATGTATACATGGAAGTTGTAGGGAAAGAGATGACATGGAGCATCTCAATTCCTATGAGTAGGGATTGGAAAAGAGATGTCATTTGGTTCACATCATAGGAACTTTTCTATTGAATATAGAGATGACATGTTTCTCAATTCCTATGAGGAGGGATTAGAAAAGAGATGTAATTTGGTTCATATCATAGGAACTTTTCAATTGAATATACGCTAATGTTTATTTTCCTTTGAAATTAAGGGAGTATAGAATCCATTCATATGAACCAAGTGGCTCTAAATCTATGGAAATGATATCATGTTTATTTCCTTTGAAATGTGGAGTATATGAATCTATTCCTATGAACCAATTGGCTCTAAAGGAAAAAATCCTATAAAAATCATATCATATAGAGTTCCTATGATATTCCTCGACACTAAAGGATGATTGAAATTGCTGCGGGTGATACGATGGTCTTTCTTTGTAGACTCCTCACCCAACTTTATAGTTACCTCTCGAAGATGAATGAAATGATATATACATGGTATTCTACATGTGCAATTTGGTACACGAAAACTCGGTAAAAGTTTGCGAGGTTCGAATTTTCAATAAAGCTATATGCACTGCATTTCGGAACGGAGGGAGCATACGGTAGTTGCTAACACTCACGTGGAAGATTTGTGTGTAGGAGGAGTGGTTGTTCTGTTAAATGACATGGCAAAACTGACATTGTCGGATGCCGATCTAACGGTCCTTACGGCATTCGTCAGGAAAAGGCTTGTGGCGAACGTTTGTCGGATAATGATTTACGGACACATACATTGCATTGATACGTGCCCCCCTCTCTCGCACGCACACGCACCCTCATGAGTCACGACTCTCCCGAGTCCTCTCGCAGACTCGCACGTCGCACCCACCGTCTATCTGCAGGTAGACGTCACGCACATATGTGCTCTTCACACCCTACCCTCAGAACTTCTAAAAACAAAAGACAACACACACATTTTATTTTAGCTCACACGTCACACACTTGTACTATTACTCTTGCGGCGAACGTTCTTTGGGCATAGTATATTGTACTCTCACGAAGAGAAGCGGTGCACGCACGCACTAGTTCTCTCACACCCACTCGCGGGTACACGTAGGAGAGCATTTTTTTGAAGTTGGTACAACAAAATCACTCCACTATATATAAAAGCAGGAGCATTAGCGCTTGCTTTACTAGGGTTTCTCTCGTTCACTCTCTCATGCTCTCCAGATCTAAGCAACACATAGGTGGCCACACTCTCTCTCAGCTCACGGCTGGTCAGAAATCCAGCTGGACAACCTCGACCGGGGCAGGGGTGTAGGTGCATCGTTCACGCTGCCGTCAGCGGCGAGGGAGGAGACCAACGGCTGCCCGCACGTCCTGATCGGCGGCCGTGTCGTTCTCTCTGAGAGAGCGCCGGCCCGGGAGGGCCTCCGACCCCTTCTTCCTCCCTGTGGTATTGTGGCCAAGATGCGGCCTCCCGACGCCGTCTTTGCGACATGTCGACGATCCTCAGGTATATATTCCTTCGAAACCTGCATTGCTCTACTGCCCCAGCTCCCTTCGTGTGGATCCTTTTCTATTTCTGTCCGCTGTTCCAAAGCCACCTAGACTTCTACTAAGGCACGTTCTTTGCACGTATGTTCTGTATGATAGATACTCATATACCTTCTTTTTAGAGAGAGAAATGGGTACTCGTATCTTGAGTAGATATCATAGTGTGTTTGTTTGCATGATCTAAGGACTATTCTGAAATAAGAAGCAAATCACTTGCACAAATCAAACTGAGTTCCAAGTAAGAATTTGATTACAAGATAAAAGTTTTAGTTTTATTATATGTTGTTTCCTGGGTTCCACGGATGTATAGTTCCATAGTTGTTTGACGGTTTACATGCATGTTTATGGACTATTTTGTGCAACTAAATAAGTCATTTAGGTTTGACAGACACTCATGTCCTGTATTAGCTTGAGGTATAGCTTATGTATGACTGAAATAAAATATTACACTTTTTCTGCGAATAATAAAAATATTACATTTCTTGATGAAGCAGAATAAAACTTTAGCTAGCATCAGCCATGCAATGTTATGTTATGTGAACAGTGTAAACTTTGCAGTATAGCGGCATCTAAAAAATCCATTTTTACAGTAATCTAAAAAAATAAGTTAGTAGTAGAGTGTTATATCCCAGGTGACAACGGGGAACCAAAATGTGCTAGCTATTTGCCAACTTGTCGTACTTGCATGTGAGGAGGTGGCAGCAGTTTCTAGACATTTCTCAACTTCAGTAGGTGCAATCCAGATTCAACGGGGACTTCTTTATTTGTTTACTTGGAGAGCAGAGTCGGCCATGTGCACAAGGAGCATAAGCGAATCCGGCAGCTCTTAGCCATCAGATCATGTCATCCTTTGTTTGATGGACGGCAGTGATATGCATGAGAGGGGAAATGAGCGGTGGATTTTGAGCCAGTGCTTGTTTGGACGGGAGAACCGAAGATGGAATGGTAAATCCAATTTCAAAACTGCCGCATTATAGTAGTAGTAGATTAGAAGTAAAGCTATTTCATACAGTCAACTCAAAGCGTTGGTTCAAACAGGGAAGAAAGTGGGAAAGCTATAGCATGAATCTAGGACTTGGTTCTAAGAGGAAATGGGGGAAAGTAGTAATATTTGTCATTGTTTAAATAACCGTATATCTTATTTGCGCAAACAGGGATGTCTGTCTCCATATCGTTTCGGGATGTCTGTCTCCGTATCATTTCTATCCACGCAATCAAAAGCACACACCTCAGTTTTAGTACAACTGCGCAAAATGAGATGGCTATCCCTCGCTGCCGTCGTCTAACCTCCCGTCTTCAAGGTATCCCTACATTGGTAGTAACTAAGGTAGAATGACCAACGCAATCTAAAATAAGCTGATTCATACATTTTACTTCCTGATTACAATGTAGGGACGAGCGAAAACAACTGCATCCTAGTCCGGAATGCACTTTCTACCAGTTCATCCATGGACCAAGGACTAGCTGGCATGGCTCCACGGCGGTTTTTTGGACAGGTGCGCGGACAAGAGGCATTGTGGTCTGCTTATTTCTGCAAATAGCTGTGCTTAAATTTAGTGGAATGCACAAGCATTTCAGCTGGTCAGTACACTGCATGGTTCAGTTCAGCATTCCAGCTAATACCACAATTATAATTGGTTATTCTGGAATGAGAGAACCTAACCCTGAATGGTGGCAACAAGAAAAAACCAGAGTGAACTCCAGGAAATTTAAGCCTGCCGGGAGGCCCTTTGCTCAGAGAAGCCTTGCTTGTTTTGTCCTGATTTGTAAACCTTCTCACAACTTTGTCTTTTGCTGTGAACTAGTATATGTTTGTTATGTTCTATGAATCATTGAGATGTATAAAATTGCTTAACTTATGCTTTTCAAGTTTTTTATGAAGTCGAGTTTAATGTGAGTGTTCCACATGAGCGTTGGACTAGCATGTGAACGTTTGGAATTTATTACATTATGGCCTCAATTAACTGCATGAACCACTGTAACAAAATACATAGTTGCTTATATGTTAGACAACAGATTGTTGATTGTTAGCTGGTCGATAGCCTAGTGTTGAAGCGAGCTGACCCAATGTGCCGTGTTTTGCACAACTGCTTATAAGTGGGGTAGCACCAACTGTGTTTACAAGTACTTATGTATACATCGGCGCACGGTTCTCGAACGAGTGCTCTATTTCATCAAAACACACTCTGCTCGTATGATAAACCGTGACAACTTATGTCTTACCATGCCATATTCATGAAAAAACTAGCAAGGACACATCTGTTTCGGCAACAATTATGATGGTTCTCACATGATTCACGGGCACACAAAAGTAGCAGCAGTTCCCATAGATGGATTCAAACATAATACTAGCCCCAGAGGGGTCGATAACAGGCAAGGTTCGGAGAATTAGACACAATCCAAACTACTATTGCCTCAATCTAATTTGGGCTGGACACAATACGGACCTTGCCATGAACATCATCGAGGACGTCCCGCAGCAGCTCAATCCTGTGAACCTTCATGAAGACAACCTTGTGTCCTTGCCACTGATAAACTTGTTTGTGGAGGCATGCCACGTCATCTTCCTATGTAAGCTTGACAAGAACAGTATTCCTCACAAACGAAGGAGTAGCTTTGAACTTCTTGTGCTTCAGTACACCCTGGACAACACGCCTGACAACAGTGAGGCTGGAATACAACTCTTCATTGGTATAACCGCAAATGGCTTCCCAGTGTGTATATTCAGGTCGTCCGCCTCATAGCGAGTGACATGTACAACCACACAATCCTTGTCTGCATCAGGGCTCTAATTGAAACAGAACCAAATTCTTAATTACTTTTCAGTATAAGAAACACAAGTTATTTAAACCACTACGTATACCATGGCATTGAAGCTAATAGAATTTTGCATTATTAATCACCACATACTTCCTTTTCTAAAAAAATCACCACATACTTAGATGAAAAACCACAATCGAGATCGACAAAGAAGGAAATCACCTTGGGCAGCTCAGCGGGGGGGGGGCACATCCTCGAAGGGGGGAAACTGCTCCTGCAGTGCCACGGGGGATGTAACCTCAAACGAGGCGTTGACCATCTCAGTATCCGGGGTCACCTCAGTGGTTGCCTCCATCTTCTTGGAGCTCTCTGTCTCGTGGGGATCAGCTTCCTGCGTCTGCTCCAATATCGGCAGATATTTGCCTCGTTCTCCTTGGTCCATCATGAAACTGACGAATACTAGGAGTCCACTGAAAGGAAAACACAATCGCAATGACAATGAAACAAAAAAGAGAGTGAGGATCGGTTACTGCTTTGCAAAATTTCTTTTTTTTCCTCTGAACGAAAATATACCAACATTACGGATCCGCTTACCTTCCCTTCGTTCGGAGAAAAGAACAGTGGCAGATGCAAGTGTTGCCTTTCTTGAAAACAGTGAGGGAGAAGGGGATTCAGCGAAGAGTGAAATGATGGTTGCTTCGTCCGTCAAACTTAGACTGTGGGGAGGCGGGGTTTTGTGATACGACGGCTCGTTACTGCCGCGCTACGACCAAGGTGACTCTCCACCTGCATACTACCTTCTAATTTGGTGGATGGCATTTGGGCCCGTGCGCTGCATGGCTCGCATGTCGGTGAACAAAAGTATAACACCATTCAATAGAGGGAGACGTTTCAATGACCTAGGAGGAGCCAGAAGCGGTAGAGTGTCTCCATTGTACTAGTAGTAATTGTTTTTCTGGGTAGCTGTAGAGTGTCTCCACTGTACTAGTAGTAATTGTTTCTCGGGCCCCAAGACAAAACAGCCCATCCACACTAGTAAATAGTAAAATCAATTCAAAAACCTAGGTGCTCTTCTTCCTCCTCGCTCCCACCCACCTCACATCAGCTCGCTCCACTCGTACCCCCAAATTCCTCACCTCATTCCTACAGAAAACCCCAGCTCCCCTTCTTCCTCACTCCTACAGAAAACCCCCAGCTCCCCTTCTTCTTCGCTCACACTACAACTAGGCTCGGCATTCGTTACTCTGCTCAAATCCGTGAGCGCGATGCGACACCCTCGAGGAAAATGGAGTCGGCTGACCCCAGCGCCAAGAAGATGAGGCTTCCGCCAGCGGCGACGCCTGTTGTAGATCCCGCACCCGGCAGCACGGGGAGAAGCGGCGACCCCGCCCCCACCGGATCCTAGGAACCCGTAGAATCTCGGGTGGACCGCATCAGCGATCTCCCGGACGCCATCCTTGGGGAGATCATCTCGCTTCACCCCACCAAGGATTGTTGCCGCACCCAAGTCCTCTCAATTCCGTGGCGCCCTCTATGGCGCGTCGTTCCCCTTAATCTCGACTGTTGTCAGCTATCTCTCTTCAATGATTTTAAAATCCCCAGAGCCATCATCTCCTCCCACCAGGGCTCCGTTCAAAGCCTCTGCATCCCGTCATGCTACCTGAGCAAGCATACCATGCCCTGCACGGTGGACGCCTGGCTGGAATCCCCTGAATTCACAGAACTACAGCTGCTTGAGTTCTACTACTCCCCTGGAAATCACATACCACATACCGAATGCCATGAACTTGTGCCCTCGGCACCGATGTCCATCTCGGGGTTTTCGTCCTCTCTCCACACCGCCACCTTTGTGCAGTGCTACCTACCAGACAATCTGGTACTAAACCTTCGACTCCCATTTCTCAAGAAACTTTCACTTGTGCGGGTTCGTATATCGGAGGCCTCATTGCACATCATCATCCACTCTAGTTGCCCTGCGCTGTAGTGCTTGGTGCTTGTTTTCACAGTTAGAATCGGTTGTCTCCAAATAAAGTCGCCTAACCTTGTAAGAATTGGAATTTCTTTTGACGAAAGGCAACTCATCATCCAAGATGCCCCTTCACTTCAAAGGTTGATCCTTGATTCTAGTTATTCACCATTGCAAATAACCGTCCTCTCTGCGCCTAAACTGCAGACCTTGGGTGTAATACATGATCTATGTGCTCATTTCAATATGGTGTTTGGCTCCACAGTTCTTCAGGTACTTTATATTATCATCTACACTTGTAACCATAAGCTGCATTTTAAATTTCTGCGCATAATTTATATATCATCTTGGAGTACACATTTTGTACTAATATTATGTTCTATGCTCAATGAAGAGTTTCTCCATGGATGGCCTATCAATGGTGCTGGATTCTGTCAAGATCTTATATATCCAAATGAATAGTTTTGATCTGAACAAGATTATTGGCTTGCTGCAATGCTTTCCATGTCTGGAGAAGTTGTATATAAAGGTGATAATTTCACGCACATTGGAAGCCCGCATATAGTGTACTAGAATTAACCGTTCAGCTGTTGCTCTTTCAACACTCTTCTTTTAGACCTTAACTGTTTTCAATCTTCATGTCTATTTAGGCAACAGGACGGGGTAAGAAAGTTATAACCAATCGGTGGATTCGTAAGCATCAGGATTTTCTCACTTCTCATGAGATTCGATTGAAGACAATAACGCTAGAACGATATGTAGCCAACCGTGCAAACACAAGATTTGTCACATTCTTCCTGCTGAATGCGAGGTTACTATTGTCCATCAGGCTTAAGTTTATCAGCAGCATGGTTTTGACGGATGGGTATGTCGAAGAGCAAAAAAGGAGTTTCAGGTGGGCAAAAGAGCTTCTAAACATGCCGGGCTTCTATTTACAACATATTGTGGTCATAATCCGGTAAATTTTACGACCCAGGATGTTCATTCTATGGACCTGACCGATGCATTTGACTGTGACTGCCGAAAATAGTGCTAGAGTTAGATGTTGTTGCTGAAGGAAATATGCCCTAGAGGCAATAATAAAGTTATTATTTATTTCCTTATAATCATGATAAATGTTTATTATTCATGCTAGAATTGTATTAACCGGAAACATAATACATGTGTGAATACATAGACAAACAGAGTGTCACTAGTATGCCTCTACTTGACTAGCTCATTAATCAGAGATGGTTATGTTTCCTAACCATAGACAAAGTAGTTGTTATTTGATTAATGGGATCACATCATTAGTTGAATGATCTGATTGACATGACCCATTCCATTAGCTTAGCACCCGATCATTTAGTATGCTGCTATTGCTTTCTCCATGACTTATACATGTTCCTATGACTATGAGATTATGCAACTCCCGTTTACCGAAGGAACACTTTGGGTACTACCAAACGTCACAACGTAACTGGGTGATTATAAAGGAGTACTACAGGTGTCTCCAAAGGTAGATGTTGGGTTGGCGTATTTCGAGATTAGGATTTGTCACTCCGATTGTCGGAGAGGTATCTCTGGGCCCTCTCGGTAATGCACATCACATAAGCCTTGCAAGCATTACAACTAATATGTTAGTTGTGAGATGATGTATTACAGAACGAGTAAAGAGACTTGCTGGCAACAAGATTGAACTAGGTATTGGAATACCGACGATCGAATCTCGGGCAAGTAACATACCGATGACAAAGGGAACAACGTATGTTGTTATGCGGTCTGACCGATAAAGATCTTCGTAGAATATGTAGGAGCCAATATGGGCATCCAGGTCCCGCTATTGGTTATTGACCGGAGACGTGTCTCGGTCATGTCTACATTGTTCTCGAACCCGTAGGGTCCGCACGCTTAAGGTTACGATGACAGTTATATTATGAGTTTATGCATTTTGATGTACCGAAGGTAGTTCGAAGTCCCGGATGTGATCACGGACATGACGAGGAGTCTCGAAATGGTCGAGACATAAAGATTGATATATTGGAAGCCTATGTTTGGATATCGGAAGTGTTCCGGGTGAAATCAGGATTTTACCGGAGTACCGGGAGGTTACCGGAACCCCCCTGGGAGCTATATGGGCCTTAGTGGGCCTTAGTGGAAAAGAGAAGGGGCAGCCCAAGATGGGCCACGCGCCTCCCCCCTCCCCTAGTCCTATTAGGACAAGGAGAGGTGGCCGGCCCCCCTCTCTCTTTTCCCACTCCGCGAATCCTATTCCAACTAGGATTGGGGGGGGGGGATCCTACTCCCAGAGGGAGTAGGACTCTCCTGGCGCGCCCTCCTTGGCCGGCCAGCCTCCCCCCATTTAGTCCTTTATATACAGAGGCAGGGACACCCCAGAGACACACAAGTTGATCCACGTGATCTATTCCTTAGTCGTGTGCGGCGCCCCCAGCCACCATAATCCTCGATAATACTGTAGCGGAGTTTAGGCGAAGCCCTGTTGCTGTAGTACATCAAGATCGTCACCACGCCGTCGTGCTGACGGAACTCTTCCCCGACACTTTGCTGGATCGGAGTCCAGGGATCGTCATCGAGCTGAACGTGTGCTCGAACTCGGAGGTGCCGTAGTTTCGGTGCTTGATCGGTCGGATCGTGAAGACGTACGACTACATCAACCAAACGCTTCCGTTGTCGATCTACTAGGTATGTAGATCACACTCCCCCCTCGTTGCTATGCATCACATGATCTTGAGTGTGCGTAGGAAATTTTTTGAAATTACTACGAAACCCAACAGTGGCATCCGAGCCTAGGTTTTATATGTTGATGTTATATGCACGAGTAGAACACAAGTGAGTTGTGGGCGATATAAGCCTACCAGCATGTCATACTTTGGTTCGGCGGTATTGTTCGATGAAGCGGCCCAGACCAACATTACGCGTACGCTTACGCGAGACCGGTTCTCCTGACGTGCTTTGCACAGAGGTGGCTTGTGGGTGACAGTTTCTCCAACTTTAGTTGAACCAAGTATGTCTACGCCCGGTCCTTGCGAAGGTTAAAACGGAGTCAAATTGACAAACTATCGTTGTGGTTTTGATGCGTAGGTGAGATTGGTTCTTACTTAAGCCCGTAGCAGCCACGTAAAACTTGCAACAACAAAGTAGAGGACGTCTAACTTGTTTTTGCAGGGCATGTTGTGATGTGATATGGTCAAGACATGATGCTGAATTTTATTGTATGAGATGATCATGTTTTGTAACCGAGTTATCGGCAACCGGCAGGAGCCATATGGTTGTCGCTTTATTGTATGCAATGCAATCGCGATGTAATGCTTTACTTTATCACTAAACGGTAGCGATAGTCGTAGAAGCACAAGCTTGGCGAGACGACAACGATGCTACGATGGAGATCAAGGTGTCACGCCGATGACGATGGTGATCACGACGGTGCTTCGGAGATGGAGATCACAAGCACAAGATGATGATGGCCATATCATATCACTTATATTGATTGCATGTGATGTTTATCTTTTATGCATCTTATCTTGCTTTGATTGACGGTAGCATTATAAGATGATCTCTCACTAAATTATCAAGTAGTGTTCTCCCTGAGTATGCACCGTTGCGAAAGTTCTTCGTGCTGAGACACCACGTGATGATCGGGTGTGATAGGTTCTACGTTCAAATACAACGGGTGCAAAACAGTTGCACACGCGGAATACTCAGGTTATACTTGACGAGCCAAGCATATACAGATATGGCCTCGGAACACGGAGACCGAAAGGTCGAGCGTGAATCATATAGTAGATATGATCAACATAATGATGTTCACCAATGAAACTACTCCATCTCACGTGATGATCGGACATGGTTTAGTTGATTTGGATCACGTAATCACTTAGAGGATTAGAGGGATGTCTATCTAAGTGGGAGTTCTTTAAGTAAATTAACTGAACTTAAATTTATCATGAAACTTAGTACCTGATAGTATCTTGCTTGTGTATGTTTGATTGTAGATAGATGGCTCGTGCTGTTGTTCCGTTGAATTTTAATGCGTTCCTTGAGAAAGCAAAGTTGAAAGATGATGGTAGCAATTACACGGACTGGGTCCGTAACTTGAGGATTATCCTCATTGCTGCACAGAAGAATTACGTCCTGGAAGCACCTCTGGGTGCCAGGCCTGCTGCTAGAGCAACGCCGAATGTTATGAACGTCTGGCAGAGCAAAGCTGATGACTACTCGATAGTTCAGTGTGCCATGCTTTACGGCTTAGAATCGGGACTTCAACGACGTTTTGAACGTCATGGAGCATATGAGATGTTCCAGGAGTTGAAGTTAATATTTCAAGCAAATGCCCGGATTGAGAGATATGAAGTCTCCAATAAGTTCTATAGCTGCAAGATGGAGGAGAACAGTTCTGTTAGTGAGCATATACTCAAAATGTCTGGGTATAATAATCACTTGATTCAATTGGGAGTTAATCTTCCAGATGATTGCGTCATTGACAGAATTCTCCAATCACTGCCACCAAGCTACAAGAGCTTCGTGATGAACTATAATATGCAAGGGATGAATAAGACTATTCCCGAGCTCTTCGTGATGCTGAAAGCTGCGGAGGTAGAAATCAAGAAGGAGCATCAAGTGTTGATGGTCAACAAGACCACTAGTTTCAAGAAAAAGGGCAAAGGAAAGAAGAAGGGGAACTTCAAAAAGAACGGCAAGCAAGTTGCTACTCAAGAGAAGAAACCCAAACCTGGACCTAAGCCTGAAACTGAGTGCTTCTATTGCAAGCAGACTGGTCACTGGAAGCGGAACTGCCCCAAGTATTTGGCGGATAAGAAGGATGGCAAGGTGAACAAAGGTATATGTGATATACATGTTATTGATGTGTACCTTACTAATGCTCGCAGTAGCACCTGGGTATTTGATACTGGTTCTGTTGCTAATATTTGCAACTCGAAACAGGGACTACGGATTAAGCGAAGATTAGCTAAGGACGAGGTGACGATGCGCGTGGGAAACGGTTCCAAAGTCGATGTGATCGCAGTCGGCACGCTACCTCTACATCTACCTTCGGGATTAATATTAGACCTAAATAATTGTTATTTGGTGCCAGCGTTAAGCATGAACATTATATCTGGATCTTGTTTGATGCGAGACGGTTATTCATTTAAATCAGAGAATAATGGTTGTTCTATTTATATGAGTAATATCTTTTATGGTCATGCACCCTTGAAGAGTGGTCTATTCTTGTTGAATCTCGATAGTAGTAACACACATATTCATAATGTTGAAGCCAAAAGATGCAGAGTTGATAATGATAGTGCAACTTATTTGTGGCACTGCCGTTTAGGTCATATCGGTGTAAAGCGCATGAAGAAACTCCATACTGATGGACTTTTGGAACCACTTGATTATGAATCACTTGGTACTTGCGAACCGTGCCTCATGGGCAAGATGACCAAAACACCGTTCTCCGGTTCTATGGAGAGAGCAACAGATTTGTTGGAAATCATACATACAGATGTATGTGGTCCGATGAATATTGAGGCTCGTGGCGGATATCGTTATTTTCTCACCTTCACAGATGATTTGAGCAGATATGGGTATATCTACTTAATGAAACATAAGTCTGAAACATTTGAAAAGTTCAAAGAATTTCAGAGTGAAGTTGAAAATCATCGTAACAAGAAAATAAAGTTTCTACGATCTGATCGTGGAGGAGAATATTTGAGTTACGAGTTTGGTGTACATTTGAAAAATTGTGGAATAGTTTCGCAACTCATGCCACCCGGAACACCACAGCGTAATGGTGTGTCCGAACGTCGTAATCGTACTTTACTAGATATGGTGCGATCTATGATGTCTCTTACTGATTTACCGCTATCGTTTTGGGGATACGCTCTAGAGACGGCCGCATTCACGTTAAATAGGGCACCATCAAAATCCGTTGAGACGACGCCTTATGAACTATGGTTTGGCAAGAAACCAAAGTTGTCGTTTCTAAAAGTTTGGGGCTGCGATGCTTATGTGAAAAAACTTCAACCTGATAAGCTCGAACCCAAATCGGATAAATGTGTCTTCATAGGATATCCAAAGGAGACTATTGGATACACCTTCTATCACAGATCCGAAGGCAAGACTTTTGTTGCTAAGTTCGGAAATTTTCTAGAGAAGGAGTTTCTCTCGAAAGAAGTGAGTGGGAGGAAAGTAGAACTTGACGAGGTAACTATACCCGCTCCCTTATTGGAAAGTAGTACATCACAGAAAACTGTTTCTGTGACACCTACACCAGTTAGTGAGGAAGCTAATGATAATGATCATGAAACTTCAGAACAAGATACTACTGAACCTCGTAGATCAACCAGAGTAAGATCTGCACCAGAGTGGTACGGTAATCCCGTTCTGGAAGTCATGCTACTAGATCATGATGAACCTACGAACTGTGAAGAAGCGATGGTGAGCCCAGATTCCGCAAAGTGGCTTGAAGCCATGAAATCTGAGATGGGATCCATGTATGAGAACAAAGTATGGACTTTGGTTGACTTGCCCGATGATCGGCAAGCAATTGAGAATAAATGGATCTTCAAGAAGAAGACTGACGCTGACGGTAATATTACTGTCTACAAAGCTCGACTTGTCGCAAAAGGTTTTCGGCAAGTTCAAGGGATTGACTACGATGAGACCTTCTCACCCGTAGCGATGCTTAAGTCTGTCCGAATCATGTTAGCAATTGCCACATTTTATGATTATGAAATTTGGCAGATGGATGTCAAAACTGCATTCCTGAATGGATTTCTGGAAGAAGAGTTGTATATGATGCAACCAGAAGGTTTTGTCGATCCAAAGGGAGCTAACAAAGTGTGCAAGCTCCAGCGATCCATTTATGGACTGGTGCAAGCCTCTCGGAGTTGGAATAAACGTTTTGATAGTGTGATCAAAGCATTTGGTTTTCTGCAGACTTTTGGAGAAGCCCGTATTTACAAGAAAGTGAGTGGGAGCTCTGTAGCATTTCTGATATTATATGTGGATGACATATTACTAATTGGAAATGATGTAGAATTTCTGGATAGCATAAAGGGATACTTGAATAAAAGTTTTTCAATGAAAGACCTCGGTGAAGCTGCTTACATATTAGGCATTAAGATCTATAGAGATAGATCAAAACGCTTAATTGGACTTTCACAAACCACATACCTTGACAAAATTTTGAAGAAGTTCAAAATGGATCAAGCAAAGAAAGGGTTCTTGCCTGTGTTACAAGGTGTGAAGTTGAGTAAGACTCAATGCCCGACCACTGCAGAAGATAGAGAGAATATGAAAGATGTTCCCTATGCATCAGCCATAGGATCTATCATGTATGCAATGCTGTGTACTAGACCTAATGTGTGCCTTGCTATAAGTCTAGCAGGGAGGTACCAAAGTAATCCAGGAATGGATCACTGGACAGCGGTCAAGAACATCCTGAAATACCTGAAAAGGACTAAGGATATGCTTCTCGTATATGGAGGTGACAAAGAGCTCATCGTAAAAGGTTACGTTGATGCAAGCTTTGACACTGATCCGGACGATTCTAAATCGCAAACCGGATACGTGTTTACATTAAACGGTGGAGCTGTCAGTTGGTGCAGTTCTAAACAAAGCGTTGTAGTGGGATCTACATGTGAAGCGGAGTACATAGCTGCTTCGGAAGCAGCAAATGAAGGAGTCTGGAAGAAGGAGTTCATATCTGATCTAGGTATCATACCTAGTGCATCGGGTCCAATGAAAATCTTTTGTGACAATACTGGTGCAATTGCCTTGGCAAAGGAATCCAGATTTCACAAGAGAACCAAGCACATCAACAGACGCTTCAATTCCATCCGGGATCTAGTCCAGGTGGGAGACATAGAGATTTACAAGATACATACGGATCTGAATATTGCAGACCCGTTGACTAAGCCTCTTCCACGAGCAAAACATGATCAGCACCAAGGCTCCATGGGTGTTAGAATCACTACTGTGTAATCTAGATTATTGACTCTAGTGCAAGTGGGAGACTGAAGGAAATATGCCCTAGAGGCAATAATAAAGTTATTATTTATTTCCTTATAATCATGATAAATGTTTATTATTCATGCTAGAATTGTATTAACCGGAAACATAATACATGTGTGAATACATAGACAAACAGAGTGTCACTAGTATGCCTCTACTTGACTAGCTCATTAATCAAAGATGGTTATGTTTCCTAACCATAGACAAAGTAGTTGTTATTTGATTAATGGGATCACATCATTAGTTGAATGATCTGATTGACATGACCCATTCCATTAGCTTAGCACCTGATCGTTTAGTATGCTGCTATTGCTTTCTCCATGACTTATACATGTTCCTATGACTATGAGATTATGCAACTCCCGTTTACCGGAGGAACACTTTGGGTACTACCAAATGTCACAACGTAACTGGGTGATTATAAAGGAGTACTACAGGTGTCTCCAAAGGTAGATGTTGGGTTGGCGTATTTCGAGATTAGGATTTGTCACTCCGATTGTCGGAGAGGTATCTCTGGGCCCTCTCGGTAATGCACATCACATAAGCCTTGCAAGCATTACAACTAATATGTTAGTTGTGAGATGATGTATTACCCAACGAGTAAAGAGACTTGCCGGCAACAAGATTGAACTAGGTATTGGAATACCGACGATCGAATCTCGGGCAAGTAACATACCGATGACAAAGGGAACAACGTATGTTGTTATGCGGTCTGACCGATAAAGATCTTCGTAGAATATGTAGGAGCCAATATGGGCATCCAGGTCCCACTATTGGTTATTGACCGGAGACGTGTCTCGGTCATGTCTACATTGTTCTCGAACCCGTAGGGTCCGCACGCTTAAGGTTACGATGATAGTTATATTATGAGTTTATGCATTTTGATGTACCGAAGATAGTTCGGAGTCCCGGATGTGATCACGGACATGACGAGGAGTCTCGAAATGGTCGAGACATAAAGATTGATATATTGGAAGCCTATGTTTGGATATCGGAAGTGTTCCGGGTGAAATCGGGATTTTACCGGAGTACCGGGAGGTTACCGGAACCCCCCCCCCCGGGAGCTATATGGGCCTTAGTGGGCCTTAGTGGAAAAGAGAAGGGGCAGCCCAAGATGGGCCATGTGCCTCCCCCCTCCCCTAGTCCTATTAGGACAAGGAGAGGTGGCCGGCACCCCTCTCTCTTTTCCCCCTCCGCGAATCCTATTCCAACTAGGATTGGGGGGGGGAATCCTACTCCCAGAGGGAGTAGGATTCTCCTGGCGCGCCCTCCTTGGCCGGCCAGCCTCCCCCCTTTAGTCCTTTATATACAGAGGCAGGGACACCCCAGAGACACACAAGTTGATCCACGTGATCTATTCCTTAGCCGTGTGCGGCGCCCCCAGCCACCATAATCCTCGATAATACTGTAGCGGAGTTTAGGCGAAGCCCTGCTGCTGTAGTACATCAAGATCGTCACCACGCCGTCGTGCTGACGGAACTCTTTCCCGACACTTTGCTGGATCGGAGTCCGGGGATCGTCATCGAGCTGAACGTGTGCTCGAACTCGGAGGTGCCGTAGTTTCGGTGCTTGATCGGTCGGATTGTGAAGACGTACGACTACATCAACCAAACGCTTCCGTTGTCGATCTACTAGGTATGTAGATCACACTCCCCCCTCGTTGCTATGCATCACATGATCTTGCATGTGCGTAGGAAATTTTTTGAAATTACTACGAAACCCAACAGTTGCCCTTTTCAATCTGGTTTTTTTGTAAACCTGATGAACAATTAACCCTCGTGCTTTTGTACAGTTTGTAAGCTGGAGTTAGATGTTCCTGCCCTTTTCAACTCGGGTGTGACTGTCATATTTTCTTTGAAACAAATCAAATGGCTTGCCATTCATTTAATTTAGAGTGAAATATTGTAACAAATCCAACCCAAGGGAAATAACATCACTCTCGCCGGCTGCTTGAGCTCACTATGCATTACAGAAGCCAAGTGATTAGCCCCCACCAGCACCCACAAACTTATTTCGAACTAGCACATCAAATGGGCTCTAAATTTTCATAGGAAAGGCTGCATGACTGTGACAGATTTGGATTCTGACATTTGGGACCCATGAGGAAATAGCCTATCCAAGGTGGTGTCGACTTACTAGCCAGTCAACAATTGATTCTGCCTACCAGCCGTTGGATTGACATCCAACATCTGTCGTGTATCTTCTATCTCTTGTCTTCTTCTTCCTCCAATCGCCCAAACCAAACCACCCCGTCGGCTCCGCCTGCTCCCGCCTCCCATGGCTGGCTGCACCTCCGCCGCCCTACCGTACGTACCCTCCAATGTGGCCAGTCCCTCCCTCTATTCCCCCACACGTCCTGTTATTCTACGGCGACGTCAGCCCCAACATGCACCCGCGCCCGAACCAGTCAACCCTCGTACTCCCCTCCGCCTGCAACTGGACCGGCGCATCTTCAACGTCTCCTGTTCGTTCCGTCCGAGGCCTCGCCGTCGTCCTCCGCCTTGCGGCCTTGGTTCGCTCGCCGTGTGCGGTGCACCGCCCTCTTGCGTTGTCAACGTCATCAACAACCGAGAGGAACAAGGAGATGATTGTACGTGGAGAGGATGACAGTAGGGACCCACCAGCGTCATGGCAGTACGCAAGCAAGTGCCTCTATAGTACAAGCCCAAAAATATGGTTCCTCCTAATGGTTGGACATCTGGGGCTCACGCCATTGTCAACATAGTCAATAAACGAGAGAATTACACTACGAGCGGCTGATACCAGGGACCCAGCAAGTCGCACAGTTTTTTTTAGGAACAAGCAGTTGTTATTTATACTAGTTTTAGCGACAGATCAGGGTAACAGCGGGGATGTGTGGGGGTTGTGGCCCGTCTAGCCAGGGTTTTATTTACGTTTACCACATCATGAGCCCAGTTGTGTTTTTTTCCTGCTGAAAATGGCTAGCCCAGTTCTATTTTTTTAAAGAAATACCCAAACAAGGCCTACTTTCTTTATCGGCCCTGCTGGGCTGCAAATCTTTCAAGACGAGGAGAGTTTCATTCGGTTTGCCCAGAAATGGGCTTTACATTTTTAAAACACATCAAATCGGGAATTAGTTTTAATTTTTTTTCATTACAAGATCTTAAATTCCATTGATTTTTATGCGTGGACAATTATTTGGATTTTATATTTATATAAATTATTTTTCAAAATAGTTTGAATGTGAATCGATATTTTTGGATTAAAAACAGTTGACCGCACCGAAATATGCAAAATTTCATATACTTTTTAACCATGGCCACAATATGGGGTGTGATGCTAACAAAAAGAAGATGGGCTCCAAAAAAATTCTTAAGAATTAGCAAATGGGTTGTACATTATTAGAAATAATGGCAAATGGGTTGTATGATGTTTTCCACAGATTTGAGGCTGACTTGTGTGCCTACTACAGGTTGACGCGTATGCTTTCATAAAAAAAGGTTGACGCACACGCAACACCCTGTCAACTTAGTCAACACACGAGAGCAGTGACTGTTGGATGTCCATCCAACGGCTGTCGTGCTTCTTCAATCTCTGCTCTTCATGCTCAAGCCGCTCAAACAAGCGTCGGCGGGACTTCCTACTCCCTCCTCCCGCGGTCGGCAATGCTGCCGCGCAGGCCTCACGGCCCCACCGTACTCCCATCACTGGCCTAGCCATCCCTCTACTCACCCACACATGATGTTATTCTCCGGGGACGGCAGACGAACCAGTAAACCCTCGTACTCCTCCACGTGGGAAACAACTGCCGAGTATTCCCTGGCTCCGTGTCGTTCCCTTCCTAGGCCTCGCCGTCGTCCACCGCCCTGGTGCTCTCGGTGCAGCCTGGTCAACATGGTCAATGAACGACATCCATCGGAAGTGGACTGTACATGGAGAGGCTGACAGCTGGGTCCACGTCCGCACGCAAGGAAATGCCTCCTTATTACGCGCAAAATAATGATTCCTCCACCTGGCAGCTAGGACCCACAGGAAGGGCCTCTGTATTTCGCGAAAAAAACGTTCCCCCCGCTGACAGGTCGGACCCACCAGCTATATCTTCGCACGCAAGGAAGTGCCTCCTTATTACGCCCAAAAAAATGAATACCCCCTGCTAGCTGGGACCCACCATATTGTTGGGCTGACTTGTGGGCCTACTAAGTTGACAGGGACGGAGAGCTTTGTCAACTTAGTTAATACTCCAGTGACCGTATGATGTCCATCCAACGGCCATAGTGCTTCTTCAACCTTTGGTCTTCTTGCTCCAGCCGCCCAAAGCACCGCCGGTCGTGCCGCCTGCTCCTGCCTCCCGTGGTCGGTTGTGCTACCGCGGAGGCCTCACCGCCCCCATACTACTCCCACCACTGGCCAGGCCATCCCTCCACTCACCCACACCCCCTGTTATTCTGCGGCGACGGCAGCCTCACACCACAGCTGAACCAGTGAACGCTTGTACTCCTCTCCGCGTGGGCATCCACTACCGCGTCTTGCATGGCTCTGTGTCGTCCCCTTCCTAGGCCTCGCCGTCATCCACCGCCATGGTGCTCTCGGCGCGGCGTGGTCAATGTGGTCAACGACCGACTTCCATCGGAAGAGTACTGTACATGGAGAGGCTGACAGCTGGGTCCACGGCAGCCGCAAGGAAGTGCCTCCTTATTACGTGGAAAATAATTATTCCTCCACCTGACAGCGGGGACCCACCGGACGGGCCACCAGTATTTTGCGAAAAAATCGTTTCCCCTGACTGCTCGGACCCACCGGACGGGCCACCGTATTTCGTGAAAAAAATGCCCCCCCCCACTGTCAGCTCGGACCCACCGGAAGTGCCTCCTTATTACGCACAAAAAAATGAATACTCCCCCGGCTAGCTGGGCCCCACCTTGCTGGGAGGTTGACTTGTGGGCCTACTAAGTTGACGGGGACGAAGGGCTTTGTCAACTTAGTCAATATGAACGATTCTAGCTCCAGTGACCGTACGATGTCCATCCAACGACCGTAGTGCTTCTTCAACCTCTGGTCTTCTTGCTCCAGCCGCCCAAAGCAGCGCCGGTCGTGCCGCATGCTCCTGCCTCCCATGGGCGGTTGTGCTGCCGCAGAGGCCTCACCGTCCCCTACTATTCCCACCGCTGGCCAGGCCCTGCGGCGACGGCAGCCTCACACCGCAGCCGAACCAGTGAACCCTCATAGTCCTCTCCGCGCGGGCTTCCACTGTCGCGTCGTCCCCTTCCTAGGCCTCGCCGTCGTCCACCGTCGTGGTGCTCTCCGCACGGCGTGGTCAACGTGGTCAAGGAACGACTTCCATCGGAAGAGTACTGCACGTGGAGAGGCTGACAGCTGGGTCCATGGCCACAGCCCAGTTTTTTGTGATTTGCCAAGTAAGTCGCTTTGTCGGGCCTGTTGGGTTGCAAATCTTTCAAGACGAGGAGAGCTTTCATTCGGCTGGCCGAGAAAATGGATTGTACATTTTTTAAACACATCAGTAATGAGAAATGGATTGTACATTTTTTAAACACATCAAACCGGCAATTAGTTTCAAATATCTTTTTTCATTTCAAGATTTTAAATTACATTAATTTTTATGCGTGGAGAATTTGTTGGATTTTATATTGATATACATTTATTTTTAAAAACAGTTTGAATGTGAGTTGAAATTTCAGGATTAAAAACAGTTCGGACCGCATCGAAATATGCAAATTTTCGTATAATTTTTTAACCATTGCCACAATATGGGTTGTAATGCTAACAAAAAGAATATGGGCTCCAAAAAAACCTTAAGAATTAGCAAATGGGCTGTAAATTATTAGAAATAATGGCAGATGGGTTGTATGCTGTTTTCCACAGATTTGAGGCTTTCCTAAAAAAAGGTTGATGCACAAGCACTGACTGTTGGATGTCCATCCAACGGCCGTCGTGCTTCTTTAATCCCTGCTCTTCCTGCTCCAGCCGCTCAAACAAGCGCCGGCGGGACTGCCTGCTCCCTCCTCCTCGCGGCCGGCTGTGCTGCCGCGCAGGCCTCACCGCCCGACCGTACTCCCATCGCTGGCCTAGGCATCCCTCTACTAACCCACACCTGCTGTTATTCTCCGGCGATGGCAGACGAACCAGTAAACCCTCGTACAGTCGTACTCCCCTCCGTGTGGGAAAAAATTGTCGAGTCTTCCTTGCCTCCGTGTCGTACCCTTCCTAGGCCTCGCCGTCGTCCACCGCCCTGGTGCTCTCGGCACGGCCTGGTCAACATGGTCAATGACCGACATGCATCTGAAGTGGACTTTACGTGGAGAGGCCGACAGCTGGGTCCATGGCCGCACGCAAGGAAATGCCTCCTTATTATGCGCAAAATAATGATTCCTCCACCTGACATCAGGAACCCACCGAAAGGGCCTCTGTATTTCGTGAAAAAAGGTTACCGCCGCTGACAGCTCGGACCCACCAGCTATATCTTTGCACGCAAGGAAGTGCCTCCTTATTACGCACAAAAAAATGAATACTCCCCCTATTAGCTGGGACCCAGTATAGTGGCAGGCTGACTTGTGGGCCTACTAAGTTGATGGGGATGGAGGGCTTTGTCAACTTAGTCAATATGCACGATTCTAGCTCTAGTGACCGTACGATGTCCATCCAACGGCCGTAGTGCTTCTTCAACCTCTGGTCTTCTTGCTCCAGCCGCCCAAACCAGCGCCGGTCGTGCCTCGTGCTCCTGCCTCCCGTGGCCGGCTGCGATGCGGCGGAGGCCTCACCGCCCCCTACTACTCCCACCGCTGGCCAGGCCATCCCTCTACTCATCCACACCCCCTGTTATTCTGCGACGACAGCAGCCTCACACCGCAGCGAACCAGTGAACCCTCGTACTCCTCTATGTGTGGGCGTCCACTGTCGCGTCTTCTCCAGCTCCGCGTCGTCCCCTTCCTAGGCCTCGCCGTCGTCCACCGCCCTGGTGCTCTCGGCGTGGCGTGGTCAATGTGGTCAAGGAACGGCTTCCATCGGACGTGGACTGTACGTGGAGAGGCTGACAGCTGGGTCCACGGCCGCAGCAAGGAAGTGCCTCCTTATTACGTGCAAGATAATTATTCCTCCACCTGACAGCGGGACCCACCAGACGGGCCACCGTATTTCACGAAAAAAACGTTTCCCCCTGGCTGCTGGGACCCACCAGCCACATCTTCGCACGCAAGGAAGTGCGTCCGGGCAAAAAAACGATTCGCCCCCTGACTGCTGGGACCCACCAGCTACATCTTCGCAGGCAAGGAAGTGCCTGACAGTCGGGACCCACCTGGTCGAAGCGTACGTAGCATTGTCATTCTGGTCGCGAACGTGTACGTACATACTGGTCGATGTAGAGGCGCGCACGTGTCGTAGTAGAGGCGCGCACGTGTCGTAGTAGAGGCGCGCACGTAGCATTTACACGTACATACAGCGGCCAGGGTGCAAGAAAGAAAATATGGCCACGTATGTGTACATACGGGCAGGGTCTCGAACGCCTACTCGCGCATACGTACGGCCAGGGCTCGTGTACATGGCTGGGTCGGAACGGAGAAACAGCGTCGTCGTCGTGTTCATGGGGAGGCAACAGAATGCGTCGTGTTCATGGGGAGGCAAACGCGTGGGAGCCAACCGGCTGGGTCGGAACGGAATGCGTGGTCGTGTTCATAGGGAGGGCTTGGACGGAACAGGCGATGGAAATGAGGCCTGGCGTACCCCTTGTGTTCGACCGGCCACGTTCGAAACGGGATCCTGTTCATCGGGAGGGGTCTAGCGTACCGCAAAACGGAGGAAACGTACCTCCTACGGTCGAAACGGGGGTCCTATTGATCGGGAGGGGTGTGGCGTACCGCAAAACAGACGAAACGGACTTGTGTTGGAGCGCTATGGTCGAAACGGGGGTCCTGTTCATTAGGAGGGGTGTGGCGTACCGCAAAACAAGACTCCACGGGATACTGTTCATCTCCACCGTCGACCCCCTCCAGCCTCCACGAGCTACTATTCATCCACCGTCGACCTCCTCCAGCCTCCACCTGTGACTGTTCATCCATGGGCTCATGTTCATCCAGCCTCCACCGCGTGCTACTCCACCGGCTACTGTTCAACAAGCCCTCTCCACGGGCTCCTGTTCAACCACCCCTCCACGGGCTACTGTTCATCCTACCCTCCACCGTCTACTGTTCATCCTGCCCTCCACGGGGTGGTCCTATTCATCCAGCCCTCCACGGGGTCCTGTTCATCCAGCCCCAATTGGCTCGATCGATCGGGGTCCTGCTCATCCAGAGGCAACACCACAGGGTCCTATTCATCCACCCCCACCGGGAACTGTTCATCCACCCCCCCCCCCCGCAACGCTCACTGTTCATCTAGAGGCAGTATCGATCGGCTTCAGTTAGCAGCAGTAGCGAAGGAATCGCTCGATCGGGTTCAGTTAACAGCCATCGATCGATCGCTTGGGTTCAGTAACGCGTAGCCTGCAGTGCAATCGCTCGGGTTCAGTTAGAGCGCAACTCCTCGCTCAGGTTCAGTTAGAGCCAACGCCTCACACACACGCACGTACGTGTACAAGAGAAACGCGCATCGCTCGGCCCCCGACCTCCCACCGTAACCGGGAACTCCCCAAAATTTTCCTCGCCCTCGCTTCTACCATGGTTTTTTCCGTTATGGACGGCCCAAAGAATGTCATGCAGCTGCGTCTCCGGCCCGCCCAGGGCGAAAAGCCCATTTTCTGTGATGATTTTTTGTCATAGAAGTAGGAGCCCACCACATCTATGATGATACCGGGTTTTGTCACAATTATTGTCATAGAAGTGTCATATGTATGACAGAAAAAATTTCGTTCAGCCCAAAATGTCACGGATGTGTCTTTTTTGTAGTGGTAGGAGGACATACAATCATACCATAGGCTAGCTTCTAGGGTTTAGCCTCTCTGATCTCGTGGTAGATCAACTCTTGTACTACTCATATTATCAAGAATAATCAAGCAGGATGTAGGGTTTTACCTCCATCAAGAGGGCCCGAACCTGGGTAATACATCGTGTCCTCTGCCTCCTGTTACCATCTGCCTTAGACGCACAGTTCGGGACCCCCTACCCGAGATCCGCCGGTTTTGACACCAACAGACAACCATATTCACCCCTATACCCACACGAATGAATATTCGAGTGAACCTCCAGTTGTCGTGTGCTATTCCTGTTGCTTCGTGATACGTTACAAATACCCGAGGTGAGATTTACTTGCATCCCCGTGGATCAACGACTTGTCCACTATGCTAGTTACCTCGTTACCGGTTTTGTTCTCTTTTCTTGTTTTCGTGTTGCGGCATCCCTGTGATCAAATCACACTGTGTCTGGCCAGACGATGATGGATACCGTAAAACCGAGAGGGCCCGAGAATATCTCTCCATCGTCAGAGGAGCAAATCCCAATCTTGAGCTATCAAGTTACTTGACACACTTTTCCATGAACCTGTAAGCCGTCGTAATAGCCACCCATTTACGGGTGACGTTTAACAAACCCCAAAGTTCATAAAGCAAGTATGAAGAAACTCGATACTCTCATGGTCTAAGGAATTATGCAAATGTTAACCATCTCTGTGTTATGTACCATTAACTTGTGATGAACGAATCTCATAGCATAACATCAATCCGGGTCGATTCAACACAAATGTTCTCTTAACATTGTGCCCTCAAAGTTGTTGGCATGGACATGCACATGACCAGGAAAACAGAATCATCATGCAACACTTGAGCTAGTCTTAGAGGCCAGACTAGGAATACTTCTTACCGAGTCTTCCTCCGAGCCTCGTGTTATTGCAGACTCGAGAACCATAGCAGTTATAGCATGGAACATAAACATAATTATGAACATGGAGATAAGTAATTGCATTTATTATGGCCTCTAGGGCATATCTCCTACAGACTCCCACTTGCACTAGAGTCAATAATCTAGTTAATGCTAATGCACTTTACACCTATGGCATACCCGTGTAAAAATTGCTTCGCATGTGGTATAGCCTGATTTCCATCGGATCTGATAACTTCAGTTCCGTGTCTATCTCTGCATATCCTAGCGTTTTCACGCTTTCAAAAAATTCATATTTTGTGCGGACTTGGCTTTTATGTATGTGAATCACAGGTCGAACCTGGATTCCTCAGACTGAGTTATGGAGAAACTACCTGCAGTAGTGTCCCATTGACAAAAGCCATCTTGGAACCATACTAAGTTCATGAATGAACTATATGATTCAACATCTTGTTTGTCACTTCTAAAGCATCAACATACTTAGTCATTTGTTATAGAATTCGCCACAATATCCTGTTGGGAACAATTTCCAACTACTGTGCCACCATATTGTGTATTACACAAAACCCTTAACTTAAATCGAAAATCGCATGGAGAAAAGATGAAGACTGTATCGATGTAACATTCTACAACGAACTTTTCATGATCTCTGCTTGCGAGAAAACATATCATCAGTACTTACTCTAGTACTCAATGACATCTTTCACTGTTGTCCCACGATCAGTACTTTGATCACTTTAGTATCCATACTCGCAACACCTTGGGAGTATCGGACATATCTGGTTGTTTTACATACCATGGAGTACATGATTAATCCAAACACAAAAGTGTGTGGAATCTGCATCATGTATTTTGCTCATCAGTGTTTTGGGACACCGAGTCTTGTAAAAAACTCTTCTATGTGACTCCGGCAAGAATCACTCCTTGGTTGTTTTAAATGCTAAAAGGTTTTAGCACCTTGTCAATATGTATTCATTGCTTAGCCCTATTAGGTAAATCTATCACCATAGATCATTATGCCTAATATTGAGGCTATTTAGCCTAACCACTTCATAAAAAAACTATTTTTAAATGAAGTCCTAATTCGTGTTAAGAAATTTATTTCTAATTAACAATGTGTCAAGCACACAAGGTTTTTCGAAATATTATTACGCTCCCACTTACTTTCTTGAATTACAAGCATCTTCGTTACCCATTGATGAAGTCAGAACCCTTTGACCATTTCATCAAAGCACGAAGACTCAAACTCCATTTTGCTCTCTTCTGTCCATCGCTGGAACTCTAAAGTTTGCACCCTTACTAGCATCCTCTGGATAGACAAAATGCATTGGACTGTAACACATGCAAGTCCTTGGTTTCATTTCCATTAGATGGAAATCCTATTTCATCCATGTTTCATATCTCATGATTAAAATATGTATTAATTGCTAGTTCAACCCGAACCAACTTTAAGCATCGCTACGATGAAAACAACCTCATTGTAGTCAACTCTTGAACTTGTTATTTCAACAAGTCGAGCTTTATGGATAAAACATTTTTATCCGTATCAGTTTTAAGTTCCATAAATATTCGTTAGACTCTAAGTCTTCTGAAAGCTGTATCAAGGTTTTAATCTTGAATCACTTATATGGAAACTAACTCGGGTTGTATTGGCATTTAGCCAATTCCGGAGTCAGGGCCCATCAAAGCTTCCTTGTGTATCGTAGGTATAATGTTGTATAACAACAATATCTCGTTTGCGCACCTGAGAGGTTTGCACGAGCCTTGCCTATGTGGTTCAGCTGCAAGTTCGACTGAAGTTCATATATTTTATTGTAGAGACTTCCGTATCAGTTGCAGTAGGAAACTCTGAAATTACTTCCAAGGTCTCTTTCCTTTGATCTGATGATGAAGATACTGTTTATCTCGTCGAGTTGCACTATTCTCCCACTCACCTTTTTGAAAGAACCATTCTCTTTAAAAGCACACTGTTTCGCGGCAAAACTATTTGCCTCAGTATAGTGAGGGAGGAATACCCAACATTTTGGTATAACCTACAAAGTAGCACTTGTCTAATTTGGATTAGGTTTGTAACCTTTTACACAAGCCCCATATTCCAAATGTTAAGAAAAGATATAACATGGTTGGGCATACCATACCATGGCTTCATTTCAACAGACCCGATGTAGCTCTTTCTAGTGTAAAAGCCGCAGTCTCTAAAGCATCACTTTAAAAGGGATAATGGCAAATTTATTTATGTCATCTTTGACCTTACCATGTCATAAATGGTTAGATTACATCTCCACGGACTTTCCACTTGCAGTGGTGTTCCGGGAGGTGCAAGTTATGAAACCCCTTTCACAACTCATCAGACATTCGCTAAACATGTAACTCAAATATTCCTTTGTGCAATCAAATTGCAGAAACATAATTTTCTTGTTACAATAACTTCTACTTCATGTTTGAAAACCTTTCGAATGATTTCAAAAGATCCAGACTTACGTCTCATCAAGTAAATATCCATATATCTACTTGGGTCATTTCTGAAGATAAATAAATCCACCACTTGCAACAACATTTATTGTACTACACACATCAAAATGTATGATCACCAATAAGTTTGTTGCTCGTTCCTTATGGCCTGTGAACGGTATTTCAGTCGCTTCACTTTTCGGAGGAAAGTTGCAAGTGTCAGATGATTCAAAATCAAACGACTTCAAAATCCATCATAATGGAATTTTTCCATGCGGGTTTCTCCAATGTGACCAAATGCAGTGCCACACATGTGTGGTATTCTCATAGTCTCGTGACATTTAACGTCAGCGTTATGGATGTATCATATTACCATCAATATTCATAACATACACCCCATCTTGGATGGAAGCATGACCCTTCATGTTATGCATAATACTTAACAACAATTGTTGGTTTTATGAACAACTCTTTTGCAACAAACATTGTGCAATGGGCTAGAGTGTATGAAACTCTAAAATGAATTATGAAAGTAAACCCAGAGGTATTGTATTATTATCAATATTCATAACATACATCTCATTCATAATGAAATTATGGCCCATGTGTTATTCATAACATCGAACATAAAAAGTTCTCTTATGAACAACCTTCTTGCAAGATACCTTATGCAATGGGCTAGAGTTTGTAAAACTCTGAATGAATTATGAAAATAAATACAAACGGCAATACACCGATGGAAGGTATAGTAACCTTTACTATGTTCCCTGTGTATAACTTAACCTCATTTCTGGCTAGTCTTTTTAGGCCATAGTAGCTCTTATATTGATTCGCAACAGAATGCAATCGAGCGGGTATCTTTGTGATTAACTCACAATAGCCAAGAATTAGTGATTAACATGTTTAACATAATTCCCAAGAACTATATCTTTGACCAGCCTACTATACATCAAAAACTTGTATGACATTCATACATGAGCTGGATATTCCAGTCATTTTTCTTTCTACCTTTATACTTCTAACAGTTTAACTTTTAGTATTTCTCCTACTCGCAAAAGAAGCACCCAACTTAAGAGTGGCGTTAGCCCCGGACTTCCTAGGCGTGTAAGTCATACTAACACCCTTCGGACACTTCCTTTCTCTTTAAGTTGTTGTTTTATTCACCTTTCATTATATGACAGGCGTTCTTCTGGATCCCTTTCCCAACAGTCAAATGCATAGTAAACACTTTTACTAATACTTGCAAACAAACATTGCTTTGTTTGTATCTGAAAATAATTTTCAGTTCCATGAATATCATATAACTATCCCAACTTCCGAAGTTTGGGTTTCATGGAAGCAAACATATTCCACTTGACCGTAACAGAATTCTAGTTTTTGGATCGAAGGACGAGAGTCACGTGATCCATAGCATTAGCGGGAGGATACGGAAAGCATGCGATAGGAAAAAGTCCTTCTCGGCACTTTTGAGGACAATCCTCACATTACGTTACCAATCGTAAAGTTTTAACCAGATATTTAAAAACTATTCAATTTTAACAGGGAAGGTAGAAACGCGAGCCATTATTCTACAACTATTTTGCAAGAAACACTTAGACAATGTTCATAATTAATTGCACTGAGAATTAAACATGTTAATTCAACAGTGCGCTCCCACTCAAATCAATATCTCTCATAATTAATTTTGAATGATACAAGATCCAGACTTCAATTCATCGCCATAGAATCATCATCTCATAACGGGAATTTTAATCGGTAGGCCAACTTGCCGATCACATATCTATGTGACTCTTGCTCATCTTTCGATGTGTGTGTTCCGAGCTCAGGACGATCCTGCCATGAACGTCAAGACAACCAAGTGATCTTGCTGCGAGGTCTGACCTCACCCGCCTCACACTTCTCCAATCGTTTGTACCTATGCATCCATGGCGCACCCCGAAAAGATAGGTGTCGTGACGGTGCTACACTTGGGAGAACACTAACTACTTGATATTTTAGTGAGAGATCACCCTAATAAAAAAGCGACTACCGCGCAATCAAGAAGGGTGCATCATAAGGGATAAACATCTCAGGAAATTCATAATAGCATGATATGGTATAGCTCTTTCTGTCGGAGAAGTCTTTCATTTCTTCGTCTTCGGCATTCGCGTCGGTGTTCACCTTCACGAAGATTGCCACCACCTTGTCGATGCACTAGATAATATTGCTATCTCTATAGCTAATAAAATAAGTGCATTACTTAAGGTTGACACATAGGTCATTAAAGTGACAATATATGGCTCCAACCATCATGCTGAATCATGACACGCAGGTCATGTTAATTACATCATATAGTCATCTCATACATAATCAAATTGAATATGAGCACTGCTATACCACATCACATGCACATCCTGCAAAACCAAGTTAGACACCTCTAATCGGTTTATGTAAAATTTTATTTTACGTGGCTTCTAAGGTTTTGACTTAAACCGCAACTACAAAGGTTTTATCATCAAGTATGATTATTCAAGTTGCTATATTAACATCTCGGGGTGTATGAAACATGAGATAATTAAATCTCGAGCCCCATACTAAACTTCGTCATACGCATGACCACCATGCAGATCATATCTGCAATGCCCTTTCATCTGCGAATTTCATCTTTCTTTTGACTACGGCAGAACCCAAAGAACTGATAGCACTTCCATGATCAATCAGGATCATGGATTGCCAGAACTTTGTCAAATTCCACCATGCTATCTCGAGATTGAGCAAACGCAAATTCTATGGGTATTGCATAAAGTTTTCCGCAATAGATCTCATCTACTACCCAATTATATTATGCAATACCCATACATCTCCATGTATTCTAGATCGAAACCTGCATCTACGCATAGCATGGCTCTTGATGCCACTGTAGGGTAACGCAGCAGAAAACAAAAAATTTCTGACCTACGCACCAGCCCAGGACCACTATGGAGACTGCATACATGGTTTGATCTTTTTCGTTATCGACTCGTAGCATAGCGGGAAGTAGAGTCGATGACGATCGGCGGTGCAGATCCCTGCAGCTAGGATTTACAACCTCCCAACTACGAGGATGTATACCCTCATCTGCTCCTCAGACAGCCCTCCGGGAGGCGGTCGAATAGCCCCCCGGACGGTGTCGTGGACAGCCCTTCGGGAGGACCTTCAAAACTCGAACGGTCACTCGGATAGCCCTTCGGGAGGACCTTCGAAACTCGGACGGTCACACGGACAACCCTCCGGGAGGCACTCACGAACTAAGACCGAAACTACGATCTCTCTACAGAGTTGCACACATACGGTGTCATCTATCCGATAGGGCTTCGCCGTCCAGAACTAGTTCCTGCCGGAACCCAGACAGCCTTTTGGCTGTATGAAACTATTTCGCGGGGAGGGAGAGAGAAGCCAGATCATTGCATGGCACTTGTATGTGAGAAGGGATGAGGAGAATGGCAGCCCCTTCTCCTCCTTTTATAGGCTAAGGCAAGGGGTGGGTGGTGGGGGGAATACCAAAACACCCATGCTACATGTCCCACATGAAGGGTGAAATGGTAACTCAAGTGGGGCACCAAGGGGACACCATGGAGGCAACCCTTGGCCAGCGACAACCTTGCCCCCTCCCATGGGGGGGGCAACAAGCCACCAACATGTCTCCTAGAAACATGGGTGCTCCCTAGACAAAAAGCCACCAAACATGTAACCCCCGATTCGTGGGATCTTGTCCCCTCGTGCTGAGACAAGATGTTTTTCGCGAAACATTTTTTCTGAAAAATTCCGGAAGGTCCCAGAACATTTCCGGCACCCTCTAAAATTCTTCTGGGCATGATCCGAAACATTTCTGGTGTGGTGATTTTTATCAGCGAAAAGCAACAACGTCGGTTACGGCAGCTCCGGAACATTTTCGGTTTTTCTCTTCGAAAATTCCCAAAAGTTCCCAGACCAATTTTGGGGCCTTCTAAGAATTTCCAGGCGAGTGCCGAAACCATTTTGACCTAATAATATATTCCGAAACAACTTTTCGGTTTTATCGAAACTCTTTCGGTGTTCTCTCTCCGGAACTCTTTCGTTGTCTCCGAAACTTTTCTGGTGACTTTCTCTCAGACTCCCTGTCTAGTATTCAGCAGATAGATGACCCTTAAGCGTGTGACCCTATAGGTTCGGTGAAGTATAGACATGACCTGGAACCCCTTCCGATCAATGATCAACATCGGAGCCGTGGACACCCATATTGACCCCTATACCCACACGAATGAATATTCGAGTGAACCTCCAGTTGCCGTGTGCTATTCCTATTGCTTCGTGATATGTTACAAATACCCGAGGTGAGATTTACTTGCATCCCCGTGGATCAACAACTTGTCCACTATGCTAGTTACCTCGTTACCGGTTTTGTTCTCTTTTCTCGTTTCCGTGTTGCGGCATCCCTGTGATCAAATCACACTGTGTCTGGCCAGACGATGATGGATACCGTAACACTGAGAGGGCCCGAGAATATCTCTCCATCGTCGGAGGAGCAAATCCCAATATTGAGCTATCAAGTTACTTGACACACTTTTCCATGAACCCGTAAGCCGCCGTAATAGCCACCCATTTACGGATGACGTTTAACAAACCCCAAAGTTCATGAAGCAAGTATGAAGAAACTCGATACTCTCATGGTCTAAGGAATTATGCAAACATTAACCATCTCTGTGTTATGTACCATTAACTTGTGACAAACGAATCTCATAGCATAACATCAATCCGGGTCGATTCAACACAAATGTTCTCTTAACATTGTGCACTCAAAGTTGCTGGCATAGACATGCCCATGACCAGGAAAACAGAATCATCATGCAACACTTGAGCTAGTCTTAGAGGCAAGACTAGGAATACTTCTTACCGTTTATTATTCCACATGTGCATATGAGTCTTCCTCCGAGCCTCGTGTTATTGCAGACTTGAGAACCATAGCAGTTATAGCATGGAACATAAACATAATTATGAACATGGAGATAAGTAATAGCATTTATTATTGCCTCTAGGGCATATCTCCTACATTATACAGACTCTACATGTTTCTTTGTATTTCGCCTTTTTTATTTTTCGTTTGTGTTTGAGGACTTTGTTTGGCTGTGTGCATCTTAGTTACATAGAGGTCAGGTGTAATGCTTAAATATTTTAAGTTATAAAGCGCCCCCTTTCAAAAAATATAGGTTGCATGTGAATGTATTTAGAGTTTATTTGGCTCTCTGAAGAATCGCTTTAATATAAATTGTGAGCTTATTCATAAAAAAATGTCAAGGTATTTAGAAAGCATCCGCCATCCTTGTATATGTTCTCTACCTTCAGTGCGGAGACCTTCAGAGTTAGGACTTCTTGCACACAAAGCATCAAACTCCACATAAAGATTCCAAACCAATCTATATGGATGGGAAAATACTATCTCCAATAGCTTTTGCTTGAACCGGTCGACTACTAGGAGTGTTGACGATTGTATGATTCCATGACACAAGAAAGTTGCCTTGCTCATGCCATATAACACATATAACCAACTACAAATGGTCTATCACAACCAAATAGTTGCAATGAATACCAAAATATTGCAATATCTAAATAGTGACAAAATTATAAATATTGTGCAATATAATTTAGTTATTGACACAATTACTTATTTCATGGTAGTAATACACTTTTATTGCCACAATGTTTAGCCATGGCGGATTCTGAATTGTTTTCGGCATAAATAGCTCACTATTGCGACATTTCTTACTTTGTGGAAATAATTAGTATATTTCGTGATGATTTGTGCCTATTGCCAAGACTTAAATTTCATTGTACGGTAGTCACCGCTCACCATGTTGCAACAGATAAAAGAAGTTGGTAATAGTTATGTCCTTTGCAATGACTTATGATGATTGCAAGGATTTAGTTTCTGTTGTAATAAATTGTACAAATCACAATGAAAACAAAGTAACATCGTGGTAATAGTTGCACCATGTTGCAAAGATAATAGTTGGACTTTTTTTTGCTGGCAAGTAATTGGTGCGGTAACAAAACAGTCACTAATGTTTCAGTGAAAAATTGCGCTATTGAAATCTGTAAAGCATGATGCAAAAATATTTGAATATCTAAAGATATGTTTTTGTGGGTGTCTATTTTATTAAACCAATCTTCATTATTTTGGATGTTGTGCTCATGGCATAAAGTAATAGGAAAGGGTTTAAAATATCCTTATAGACTTCAAATTTCTACGAGAATAATTCACCAACCATGTATTGCAGTGTATTTTCAATGGACTTTTCTTCGAAAACCTTGTATTGCAGTGTGTTCTCAATCGATTTTTAGGTGATGCATTCTCAAATAAATAAGTCGTGCACTTCTGAAGAAAAAAGTACTTAGAAAGAAAACTGAGTAGTGGGAAAGTGGGTTAGCCTAACTGGCCCATCCAACTACCCACGGAGGGCAGCAGTTTTACCCCTCGAGAAAAAAAAAGGGGGGGGGGGGGGGGCAGCAGTTTTTTTATATGATGGCAGCAGGTTGTTAGGAGAAGGTGTCTAGTGCAAATCTTGGGGTGCATCTGATGTTTCGTGCATGTGACCCGCGTTGAACAATTAGTCCCACATCGCTAGTTTACCAACACAAGCACCTGTTTAAAACTCAGCCCTCTCGGACGCTACATCAGCTTGGCGTGGTCGCGCGCCCCTGTAACTCCAGCGAGAACCCCCCCCCCCCCCCCCCCCCCTGCGGGACCAATATTACAAATTCTCTTTTTAGTTTGGAAAATTATTCTATTTTTATATGCCAAAATATAGGAATGAACCATTTGGAACGAACGGAACGCCCGGGTCTTTCGACAAAAGAGTATGCCTCCAATAATTTTGCTCAACAACATCAAGAGTGAAGCCATCCTTTAGGTAACCGCCGGGGCGAAGAAATTGGGCAACATCATATCGGGAAAGTAACACTCTTTTGTTTGTTTTCAGTTACGACATGTATTTCAAACTCTTTTCTTCCTTAATTAATATATGAGCCAAATCTTTTGCCTCGGTTTCGAAAAAAAAACTTTAGTACCTCGTCACACCAGATCTGCATGCATACGCCGCCACTGTGCTCCCGAATGTCGCCGTGCAGCCAGCGGGGATGAGGTCAGGGGTTGGAGGTGCACTAGGGTTCTCCCGGTCTTTTGCGGACGAAGAGAGGAAGAGTTTTCCTCTGGTTAGTTGCATACAAAGTCATAGTCCGGCCATCTGCTGCAGCGTGCGGTTTTGGCTGTAACATTTGCACACGACCTCCTCGGATGAAGATGATCCAAATATCAAAATCGTCCATTTTGATTATATGAAGACTTTTCATCTTGAAACCTTTTACATTTGATGCTATCTTAATTGCATTTTCTGTCATGTTAAAATATGGTGTCAACAATGTGCTCACCGTTGCCGGGTAGTTCCGGCTGCACCTACAGGCTGCCGATCCTGGGGGAGAACGTGGCCGTCCTGTCGTCTGGCATGGAAGAGGTGAGGACAAACCTCTGGACATTCAGTTTTAAGCTACATGCATTATTCTGGCTAACCCATAAAACCTTGGCGCGTGCTAGGAATCATCCGACTTATATGTGTGTAAGATTAGCCGCCTGGACCACCGTTAGATTGATCCGTTGGATCTGTCCGTGGGAATTTACATGCACGTGTCGCTTTCCACCGAGCGTACTGGCCAGTCCTTATTTTCTTTCTTCTGGTCGTGACTGGTCGCAGCAACACTTTACATGCACCTTGCTCTAGTCAATGCTGCCAAGTTTGTAGCCATGTATGTCTCACATCTTGATTGCATTTCACTTTGCAGGGTTTCACTTGATTGCATTTCACGGATTGATGGAAAAAGTAGAAGAAAACAAAAACTTGGTCGTATTTTTGCAATTAAACATAGCAGCTATTGTAACAACAAAAAAATACGGGAAAAACAATGAAAAATAATTCAATATTTACTATTAATCACATAGACTGTTGCAAAAGTATCGTTAAACTAAAATACCTTTTTTAACAGTCGCAACAACAAATAGACTAGAAAAGCCATGTTTTCAGATTTCTTCTGTACTAGATGGAACCAGCTTTGCAGCCTCGCACGGCCGACTTTGCAACAAACAGAAACAACGGTGGTTGACCTTGCAACATAGCGTATCTGGTCTGCAGTATCGACTCGTGTGGTCCCGTGCTACGAGGGGGGCGCCGTCATGATGTGAGGCGTGCCGAAAGCCGGTGTTATGGGAGTGTCTTTGTGTTGCCTCAAGGTTGCTGAAACGTGACGATGTTGCGTTGACATGCTTCGAGGGCCGCGGGGATGGCACGACGGCTATGTGCTTCGGCAACCGGGACTATGCTGTGAGGACAACCCGACTACTTCGATGATGTTACGCCAACAACCCAATTGCTTCAACGATGTTGCGACGACTTGCTTTGACGACCGCAATGTGCTTTGACGGTTGCGGTGATGCTATGACGACAACCTGGCTACTTTAATCATGTCGCGATGGCGTGCTTCGGTGGATGCGGCAGGTGCTTCGATAGCCACGACGATGCTACGATGGCAACCTGGCTGGTTCAATGATGTTGCGACGTCGTGCTTCGACGGCCGCGGGGATGGCACGACGGCTCTGTGCTTCGCCGACCGCCACAATGCCACAACGACAACCCGACTACTTCGACGATGTTGCCCTAGCAGCCCGACTATTTCGATGATGTTGCGATGGCATGATTTGACGACCGCGGTGTGCTTTGACGGTTGCGGTGATGCTATGACGACAACCTGGCTACTTTAATGATGTCGCGATGGCGTGCTTCGATGGATGCGGCAGGTGCTTCGATAGCCACGACGATGCTACGATGGCAACCTGGCTGGTTCAATGATGTTGCGACGTCGTGCTTCGACGGCCGCGGGGATGGCACGACGGCTCTGTGCTTCGCCGACCGCCACAATGCCACAACGACAACCCGACTACTTCGACGATGTTGCCCTAGCAGCCCGACTATTTCGATGATGTTGCGATGGCATGATTTGACGACCGCGGTGTGCTTTGACGGTTGCGGTGATGCTATGACGACAACCTGGCTACTTTAATGATGTCGCGATGGCGTGCTTCGATGGATGCGGCAGGTGCTTCGATAGCCACGACGATGCTACGATGGCAACCTGGCTGGTTCAATGATGTTGCGACGTCGTGCTTCGACGGCCGCGGGGATGGCACGACGGCTCTGTGCTTCGCCGACCGCCACAATGCCACAACGACAACCCGACTACTTCGACGATGTTGCCCTAGCAGCCCGACTATTTCGATGATGTTGCGATGGCATGATTTGACGACCGCGGTGTGCTTTGACGGTTGCGGTGATGCTATGACGACAACCTGGCTACTTTAATGATGTCGCGATGGCGTGCTTCGATGGATGCGGCAGGTGCTTCGATAGCCACGACGATGCTACGATGGCAACCTGGCTGGTTCAATGATGTTGCGACGTCGTGCTTCGACGGCCGCGGGGATGGCACGACGGCTCTGTGCTTCGCCGACCGCCACAATGCCACAACGACAACCCGACTACTTCGACGATGTTGCCCTAGCAGCCCGACTATTTCGATGATGTTGCGATGGCATGATTTGACGACCGCGGTGTGCTTTGACGGTTGCGGTGATGCTATGACGACAACCTGGCTACTTTAATGATGTCGCGATGGCGTGCTTCGATGGATGCGGCAGGTGCTTCGATAGCCACGACGATGCTACGATGGCAACCTGGCTGGTTCAATGATGTTGCGACGTCGTGCTTCGACGGCCGCGGGGATGGCACGACGGCTCTGTGCTTCGCCGACCGCCACAATGCCACAACGACAACCCGACTACTTCGACGATGTTGCCCTAGCAGCCCGACTATTTCGATGATGTTGCGATGGCATGATTTGACGACCGCGGTGTGCTTTGACGGTTGCGGTGATGCTATGACGACAACCTGGCTACTTTAATGATGTCGCGATGGCGTGCTTCGATGGATGCGGCAGGTGCTTCGATAGCCACGACGATGCTACGATGGCAACCTGGCTGGTTCAATGATGTTGCGACGTCGTGCTTCGACGGCCGCGGGGATGGCACGACGGCTCTGTGCTTCGCCGACCGCCACAATGCCACAACGACAACCCGACTACTTCGACGATGTTGCCCTAGCAGCCCGACTATTTCGATGATGTTGCGATGGCATGATTTGACGACCGCGGTGTGCTTTGACGGTTGCGGTGATGCTATGACGACAACCTGGCTACTTTAATGATGTCGCGATGGCGTGCTTCGATGGATGCGGCAGGTGCTTCGATAGCCACGACGATGCTACGATGGCAACCTGGCTGGTTCAATGATGTTGCGACGTCGTGCTTCGACGGCCGCGGGGATGGCACGACGGCTCTGTGCTTCGCCGACCGCCACAATGCCACAACGACAACCCGACTACTTCGACGATGTTGCCCTAGCAGCCCGACTATTTCGATGATGTTGCGATGGCATGATTTGACGACCGCGGTGTGCTTTGACGGTTGAGGCAAGCTACGACGACAACAACCTGACTACTTCAATGATGTTGCGATGGCATGATTTGACGACCATGGTGTGCTTTGACGGTTGCGGCAAGCTACAATGACAGCCTGACTACTTCAATGATGTTGTGGTGGCATGATTTGATGACCGCGGTGTGCTTTGACGGTTGCGGCAAGCTACAACGACAACTTGACTACTTCAATGATGTTGCGGTGGCGTGCTTCGACAGCCGTGGCGATGCTACATGGCAACCCGACCGCTTCGACGATGTTGCGACGTCATGCTTCAACGGCCGCAACGGGTCCTTCGACAGCCACGACGATGCATGCAGTAACCAACTGTGACGGTGGCATGCTTCAAATGGTTACGACGATGCTGCGATGGCGTGCTTCAACGACCACAGTGATGCTGCGATGACGTACTTTGATGATGTTGCGATGGCATGCTTACCCGCCACAGCGGTGGTCCGACGACAATGGTCCGACTACTTCGACGATACTACAACGACAACAGCGTACTTCGATGATGTTGCGATGCCATGCTTACCGGCCATGGTGCTGCTCCGACGACAATGGCATGGCTACTTCGACAATACTACAACGGCAACCCAGCTGCTCCACAATTGTTGTGATGGGGATGCTTAAACGGCCACGGCATCAAAGACGCTACTCTAAACATTGCTATATCCAAAGCAATCATGATTCCTTGAACTTGCTAGTACCAAATCCAACAAATATCCATGACAAGTGTCAAGAAAATGGTGTTGGAATCCTTGTTTGGTGCTTGCTAAGTGCTTCATCTTAAGATTTTTGTCTAAAAAATATATTATTTTGAGATTATTTGCAGCATCATATATGTTGATATCTGGCAAAGCACTACTAAGTGTGATGTAAAAAGAAAAAAAAAACGGGACCACGTACCTTTATGCGAGCAGGCTATATGCTACGTACTCCACGGACGGAGGGAGTAGTAACTAGGATGGGTTGGGCAACTCGCCTGATAGGTAGAGCGCTCCGAGCGCGCTTGGTGCCACATGATTGCGTCCGATCAGACGGCGCGCGAGGCGGCTGACAAACCAGGAAATCATCCGACTGTTTTTAAACCTTTTCCTAAAACCTTTCAGAGAACGGAGCCTGACGATGACGAAACGGTACGTGAAAGGTGGAGCTGTAGTAGAGTCCGCGCTGGATACTCTACTTCGTCGGCTCAGGTACGGCAGAAATACAAGCGCGGCTTCGATCGAATTACATCACTGAATGTTGGGCCGCATTACCGCATAGCTGAGTGTTTCTTTCGCACGGACGCCGACGTTTTTGGTACATTATGTTCCTAGCCATCCTGGCGGTGACACTGCTGCAGCTGCTGTACGAGGTGCTGAGCGAACTGCTCGGTATGCCAGCGCCGAGGAAGAGGGTAGGAGCCTGGGCTCGTTCTACGACTGTGTCGGCTCCAGCGACGGCGGCTATGCGTGGTGTGCTGCGATGCCCGGACTGCGGCACCCGCGCTCGTTACGTTAGGAACTCTCATCATTACGGCATCATTAGTGCGGTCTACGTCTTCTGCCGTGGAAAAAGTTTGTTTGGCTGTAGGTCATGGTACATTTGTGTGGGAAGCTCAAGAAGGTGAGGAGACTCTTGTGCGTACGAGGGAGACGGTGGCTTGTGGCACTGGCAGGTTTTCTCCATCTCCTGCCAGGAACTGAGGATGGACATTTCTGACTGTGAGAGACGAAAAAAAAGACAACAATTGTGAACTACAACGGATCGCCCACCGTGGGGCTCGAACCCACGACCACAAGGTTAAGAGCCTTGCGCTCTACCAACTGAGCTAGACGGGCTTGATGAATTGTTTCTAACTATAGCTTTAATGATGGAGTTCCTAATGTAACGAGCGCGGGATGTGTTGAGCATTTTGCACTAGCATTTTGTGACATGTTTTTCTAACATGGTACTGACGCATACACTCATGCATGAACCCTATGGATGCACGCACGTAACCCTCATGAGCATCTCAGAAAGACTGAACTGATACATCATCTTAAGATTGTCGAAGTTGTCACAGACGATTTTGTAATCGACAGGAATGTCTCCTTCCATTCCCACTAAACGCACATCGCTATAAGACCTGAAATAAACCTAGTAAAATGCAAGCACCAGTGTCAATTGTAGGACTTAAACTTTGATGGGCTAGAGATATCACTGTCTGCCTCACCAACCAACCATTGGTTGGTTCGCGTTATCAGTATTTTTATTATGGGCATTCTCTTGCTCTTTTTCAACTGTGGGCATTATCAGTTTTCTTTCTCCCCTTGAAAACAGGCATCTACGTTTCTTTTCACTTCTCCCACAAGGTCGGTGTTCCCATCCACCTCCGGTCACTGTCCAGAGGCGAATGAGAACTTGGCAGCAGTAACAATACATGGTCCCGCAAAAAAAAAGACAACACATTGATGGAATAAGTGCCTTCATCCTTCTTCCCTTCCCAATGGTATTTGCTTCAACGTTGGTGGCAATCTTGTAAAGGATGGCCACGTGGATCTGAACAACCAAAGCTATTATGTTATGTATCAGGAGTTTGGTTTCGTGAATCTCTTCGCCCAATATGTATGGTGGTAGGCAATGGCGAATCTAGAAAGAAAACGGAGGGGAAGGCGTGCTGAGCTGCGTGTGTCGTGTGAACATGTGTTGGGCTGGGGCTGGCAAGTGGCTAGGTTGGGCCTTGAGA
>NC_057794.1:532673748-532688821 GCF_018294505.1 Triticum aestivum
TTTCGCCACTGGTGGTTGGGGCAGTACAAGGGATCTCCTTGTAGTGGCTTTATTATTAGGTCAATGATATTTTGTTGGCCGGTGGAGGCTAGATGCAAGTGCTAGAAGCACCAACGACTATGCCAGGTCTAGTTGTGGATGATGATGCACATCTGTTTGCTTGTTTTTATGATGGTTAGATCAGTGTCGTTATCTATATATACTCTTTAGGGGTGATGACACTACGCCGCCAACAAACTTAGGATGCAGCCATGCCGATGTTCAATCAACGTTGTCTTTGTTATGTCTTCTATGGACTGGATTCAGCCGCGGTTTTCAAAACACATTAGGTGATAGGAGTTTATTAGGTCTTATGGTGATTGTTGGTTGCTTTTATGTTTTGCAACAATGGATGCTCGCATCATTTTTCTCATAGAAGGATGCCGCTCTTTAATGAATATAAAATATCATCACAAAGAGTTTTTCAGATATAATCCGGAGTTACAGATAGAATCGCCAGAGGAAGCACACACATGTGATAATGTATGAGTCACGACATTGTGATTGTTCCTTGACATGAATCATATTTCAAATGCCTCGGGTGCATTCTCTAAACCTAGGGTACCATAAAACTAAACACGTCATTAGAAAAGATAATAAGAAACATGAACTCCCAACAATGGCTGTCACACCTCTCAACATGTCGTTAATCTTGTACTTTCTCTGTTTTTATTTACTCTGCATATTACAGTTGACCAAAGTCAAACTTCGTAAAATTTGACCAAGTTTATAGAAAAAAATATAAATATTTACCATAACAAATCTATATGATGTGAAAGTATGTTTAATAATGAATCCAATGGTATTATTTTGTTATTGTATATGTTAATATTTTTGTTTATAAATCTCGTTAAAGTTTACAAAGCTTGACTTTGACCAAAGCTAATATGCAGAGTAATAAAAACGGAGGGAGTATGATATTTTCTGGAAGACCCTTTGGGTTGTTGGTATGGACCAAGAAATTCCAAGGGATGTTTAAACACTAGCAGTGGATAGGGACGATTCATGCATTACACGGTTGCCATATTCATTACCGTGTGTTCATATATATTGTAATAGGTAATAAACACACAAGCGGGGATAGCTCAGTTGGGAGAGCGTCAGACTGAAGATCTGAAGGTCGCGTGTTCGATCCACGCTCACCGCAATGTCATTTTTTATTTTTTTTATTTTTTCAGTTAAAAAAAAACGAAAACTCTGTAGGTCTCAGAGCGGGTCTCTCGGACTACTGTGATTTTCTTTCCTTTTCCATCAACAACTCTCACAGTGGCTCCGTCAAAAAAAAAAATAATCTTGCAGTGGTTCCGTCAAAAATGAAAAACTCTCACAGTGGCAATTCTCTTGTGTAAAGACTGAAGCCTGAATGTAGACTAGAGCCTGAAAAGAGAGAGCAGACCGGTTGTCATAATCATGCACATTGAAACTGAACCAGGAGTGTACCAATAGTCCAATATTTTTTCGTCCTTGATCGTCAGACCGCAAGAGACCACAACATCTAACCCTTGTCGCTGCAGAACAAACACAATGCGAGGATCCTCTGAAGTCTGAACATTGCAAGCATCCTCGTCAGAAGTGAAACAGGGATCACATATCATAGCCTTGTTCTCTTGTCAGCAGTTTGTTCCACCTGCTCGTCTCGTCGAGTAACAGTGAGCATACAAAATACAGACCGAGCAGCTGGAACGTGCTCTACTTCTGCCATCTTTTGGTTGACCTGGCTGACGAAGAGCCTCCCGCCAACTGGTTGGATTGACTCCTTGTATGACCTGGTTTGTCAATATGATCTCATTCCCATTAGTACATAGGAGAATTAACTATTGGTTCTGATTTAAATTTTTTACAAATGTCATGAGAAGATACAAAAAATATATGAACGTCAATGTGAAGTTTTCCAAGTTGTGAAAGTTTATTGAGCCCTAGCACCAAAATTTTGCAGGTTCTACGAAGAAGTCTTGTGCTTACTTGGAGTCTTCAAAATTGCATCCCTTGGTCTTGATCTGAAGATTGCTGGCTGCCTGCTTTTTGTGAGAGTGGATCTGGTTATCCGCGATGAACCTCCATGCCTGAAACTATTGAGCATTACCAAATTAGTAAGCCTACTTCTCGAAAGATGAGAAACTCTCAAGGCGACAAGTATAGACAAAAAGAAATTACTCCTAATGCATAGCCATAGGAATGAAAAAACTCTCAAAAAACAACTGATAATTTTGATGGAAATGATATAGGAAACAGAGAGTACATTGTTGTATCATCGATTATGTCCAAGTTGAAGTTCATAATGTTCCTTCTGCCAATAGAATACTCCATTTCTCTTACCAACAAACCATCTTCAGATACATTGTCTTCATAATCTGCTTATTCCAACCCCATAGCCAAAATTTTAGTGGGTGAAGTCTGACCAGCATGTGCATTCACTTCAGCATAACTCAGAGGATCTGCTAGTTGTCTATTTTGGTTTTATGTGATCAGCTATACCTTTTTGGAATTAAAATTATTTGGCATGGTTGCGCCATGGTTGTCAACAATTCAACTTTGGGATTTGTCTTTGTCTTTCATGAGTTTGAGCTGCTCAATTTCCATATATTTTCGTGAAATAGTGTCTTTCAAGGATGAAACCTAGAAAAACACAAACAACAGCTTATATCCATAAATATGAGAGAATCTTTATCAGGAACAGAAGTTAACAGCAACTGCAAACAACGACTTTGTAGTTTTAACTAGTATTATATAAAACCTTGAGTCATATGTATCCAATAGTGATATTGCAAGCCCTCATTTTATCTATGGTCCTATGAAAACTTAGCAATTCATATTTTCTTTTCTTTCCAATTGATCCAAAATTTGTACTGGTATTTTTGAAAAGAAGGAAATAGTAGTGGCATTTATCTGAATCGGCATAATTGGAGTGGCATTTATCTAGTTAACCCCCAGAAGTGAAAGGTAAAAATAGCAGGAGTTCCCAAGCTATTCAAGTCTGAGTTTTTCTGTAGGTTTGTATTAATTATTTGTCAATACTAGCGCACATTCCAGAAATCAACACTATCAAGAATGTCTAGAAATATGTAACTAACCCGGCAGTAAATAAACTCCTCCTATTTTACTGCTAATTTTCGCAATGTTTTGATACAGGCTATGAATTGTAGTTTTTATGGTTTAACACCTTACCAACCGTAGTTATAAGTAAGTACCCCCTCCGATTAAAACCACGACACTTATTATGGATCAGAGGGAGTATATGAAAATCACTTGAGTCCTAAAATCGATTCCAACCTGAGACTAGAAGTGATCATAGAATGAAAAAAATTCATCTTGGGTTTTTAGGATAATGTTCACAATTTAATATCACATTCATATGTAAATCTATCTTTTTATTTTACACACTATTCTTTCTTTCCCTAACTAAAGCAGTTTCTTTTTTAGAACAAAGGCTCAAGAAGAGCCCGGTTTTGAATTAACAAAGCCATCAACCGGCCAGGAATACACAAGGCCACCAAGCATGAGCGACCAAAAGATACAAGGGAACTAGCTGAGCGATTAAAACAGTTTCTCATGTGCACAAAAGGAATCAAACTCCAGTTCAAGACAGGCTAAAGTATAAGAGCCTGTTCCAGCAGCTCTTTGATATCCTTTCCCTCTTTGTACTTCTTGCAGCGCCTAAATCTACTCCAGAAACTCTTTTAGCAAACTTTAAAGTGGTTATTGTTTCTAAATATGACTCAACATTAGGATTTATTTGGACAAACATTAGCGTCTTTGCTTGTCCCCCTGCAATAGAATATTTGAAGAAATAATTATAACATCACATAAAGCCTCCAAATGCATGATTTATCAGAGTATAAACAATCGATTACCAAGAGAGCTTTGTTGTTTCTTTAGGGCACATGGGCATCTTTCTGTGCCAGAGCAAAAATCTCATCATCTAAAGCAGAGTGGTTTGTTAATATGTTGAGCCCCTTTTAATCTATCTCCCGTTGCTTCGAACTGCTCTACTCTTGCACTGCTAGCAAGATCAACGAGCTGTAAACATCCTCTAGAGGTGGATCCAATCTTCACATCCAACCCTGGAAAGTGTACGGTTAGAATGCTACATGTAATAATATATTTTTAACAAATCTATATTATAGAGAATAACAATATACCCGGAAAAAAGAAGAGAATGACGATAAATATAATATAAATCTGGTTCATGGTTCAGTCAACCTGTAGGACCGGCTGCTTCTTTCATATAGAGCTGTTGCAACAACTGCTTTGCTAGTCCAATTTCCATCAAGTCTAAAACATCTGATGTTGATTTAATGGATATAAGCTCACATCCGATAAAACGAGTCCAAAAGGCTGAGAAGTCTAAAACATCAAGTGTTTATTCATGTTAATGAGTACCATTATTACTTTACAGTTTTAATAATAAGAATACAGTAAAATAAAAAAGGCATGATTATAAGAAATGTAATGAAAAAAAAATCTGTGCAAGAGTATCAAAGGATATTGTTTCTGTGCAATATTGATTGACAGAGATCACGAATGTGTTCGTTGTACATCTCAACCATCTGTACCCCCACCTCGTACGAGAAAATACTTCTCCCACATAGTGAAATATCAAATAGATTATTTATATCCCCATAATTGACACCCCAATTTTTCAATGATGTACTGGGTCCAGTCTCTATAGAAAATAGCGCGCTGATAATTATACAGTGTACGACAAAAATCTCTACTCCTATAAAAAGCTGAGTTGATGATGATGGTGTGCCTGCCATCCTTCATTTACAATCATTCGATTTACATTCAAAGCATCTGAGACAAATTATGTTATTTTTGCAAAAAGACCCCCATACTCCACTCCTTGTTTGTAGATAACCCCCTGCCTCTCACGTTCATTCATCTATCCCTCTCACCTCATCTAGCCATCTCAGGAAAAAATAAGGAAGGATCTGGAGAGGTCGCTGCTTTTGGCGCCCGTCTGCCCCCAACTCCTCTCATGCCTTCTCTCAGGCTGCATTGCCGACCACCACCATGACCCCCTCCTCCTCGCCATCTCCTCTGCCCCCTTCCAAGTCATCCTGAGTTACATTCATGGTGGTCTAGAAAAAATAAACAAAATCGATACTCAGAAAATAATTTTTAAAGATTATTTTTTGCAAAGCACAATAAGTGTTATTTCTTCGAAAGTTTTGGATGCAGGTTGAACACTTGAACGCTTTTGTTTGCAAAAGATATTCTTTTATCTATTTTGCCTACATTTACTATTCACCCAGATGCTTGTGAGCTCTAGAGAAGAAATAATATCCGAAGAAACCTATCGGTATTTGTTACACATGAGATGGCCCCCGCATACTTTGTCAAATAAACAACTCTCGAATCAATGCATTTCATTGTTCCGTGCAACGCACGGGCATCTTACTAGTTTAACCATGATTCTCAGGACTAGAGTTAGTACCACTGTGTAAGTTGTTCCAGAACCAGTTTGACCATATGCAAAAATATACACATTGAATTCACCGAGAATTGACCGAATCAATGGCCGTGTCGTGAAAACATCGGTTGTGAATTGGAAAAATAGCTAATTAGAGAATTATTAATATGAAAAAAGAAAACTATTATTATAATAAAATTGTACCCTGAGAAGCAAATGATCTGTACACTTTGCTAAACTCGACATCTAGTTTACATCTTTTGGCCCTTCGACACTGTACATATTTTCCTTGCTTTAGCGGATTTGAAATCAGAAGCTCACCACTTTCGCTAATGTAGTTAATAGTAGTTGATTTTTTTATCTTGGCCTGGAAGAAATGGTCTTACACAACAATACACTCTTATATTGCCTAGGAAAAGAGAATATTTTCAAAAGTGTTCACATATTTAATAAAAATATTTATATTTTTAAAAATATATTTAAATACACTCTCATATAATTAAGAAAAAAAATCATATTTTAATAAAATATTCATGTAGTATATAAAGTGTTCATGCTTTTCGGAAATGTTATGTAGATTTAGTGTTCACGTGTTTTAATAAAGTTTATGTGTTTGCCATAAGATTAAGTTTTTAATAAAATTAAATATAAAAATAGGAATGGAAAAATAACTCGGAGCCTAGTGTCCCCCCAGACTATATTCCTCAAATGAATACTTTTTTAATTATACGTAAAATTTTATAATTCACAAACATTATTACTTAAATGAACAAAAATTTAAAAGTAAGTTATTTTCGTATGCATATTATTTATGACTCAAGTATATTTGAACTTATTTTTATTGCTACGACTATAATTACATTTTTTTACAGAATTCTAAAGAAAACTAACATATGGAATATGGGCCACACAGAATGCGGGTTCGGCTCCTCTGCAGTTGCGTCCCTACTGCACCTATGCTAGCTAGCAAGATCTGCCATCCAGCCAAATCCAAAGGCTCTCATTCCTTCCCCTAAATTCTGCTATTAACTGGAAAAAAATTCTGATTTCTGTGTGGGGATTACCCTACGGCCGGAGGCTTGGGGCCAAACAAGACAAGGAGAAGAACCAATTGCGCGCCATGCAGCGATCTGTTCGACATCCTCCCCTTCATCCTCCATATACACCCATCTATTGATCATGTAGATGATCTCTCTTTTGCCTTCCTTCTCCTAGAGAAGAAAGCAATGTCCAGCAGTATTTCACTTGCTACTGCTTGGTCTATACTGTTGTAGTACTCGGCAAGTTCTGCAGTATTTTCTTAGCTTTGTTACTATACTATACTATGGAAGCGGATTAGGAGCACTCGGGTGCTCCACTCCCCTATATCAAAAAATAATTAATAATTCAAAAAAAAGTCAAAAAATCCTGGATATATTTTTGAACCAAATATGACTAGGTATTGTACTCATATAAAAAGTTCAGCCAAGGAGTAATTCTCGTTGACTTCAGGGCAAAAAAAACAAATTTATGATGACAATATAACATGAATAGCGCTTGTATCTAGCATTTTTTAGGAAATCTTTGACCCCGAATACAATAAAAGTCATTTTCTATTTAATCTTTTTATACGAGTGCAATACTTGGTCATGTTTGATTCCATAAAAAGTTCCGGGGTTTTTTGACTTTTTTTGAATTACGAAATTATTTTTGAATATAGGGGGGCGTAGCATCCGAGAGCTCCTATGCATTTTTGACTATACTGCCTACTAGCAAAAGGGCTAGTGTGTTACAAACAGGAGAAAAAAAATCATAATCTCAAATGGCTCAATCTCGTGAAATCATGAACATATTTATAAACTCGTGAACATATTTGAAATCATGAACATTTTTCAAATTCATGACCACCTTTACAAATTTTCGACATTTTCTAAACTCAAGACCAAATTTTGAATTCATGAACATTTTATACTATTTGCAAACATTTTTTCAAAAGATTGAACATTTAAAAAAATGAATCGGCCAACATTTCTAGAATGGACAAACATTGTTATGGAAATTGGTGGAACAATTTTGAAATTCATGAAGATTTATTTGAGCTAATGGATATTTTCTTGATTTAATGAACATTTTTTGAATCAGCAGACATTTTATGAATGAATAAACTATTTTGTAAGTCACTAACAGTTTTTTAATTTTTAGGATATTTTTTCATTCATGAATATTTTTTGAATTAGCGAAATTTCGTTCAATTTCATTAACATTTTATAATACACAAACTTTTTTAAAAATCATGAACATTTTCTTATTTCCCTAACATTATTTTTAATAAGCAAACTTTTTTATTAAATCACGGACATTTTTTGAATCCACAAACATTTTATGATTTATTAAACATTTTATTTAAAAACTATCTTTTTTAAATTTCCAAATATTTTTAAGTCCTAAATTATTTAAAGTAAAAAAACGGAATTAAGAAAATAAAATAAAAACAAAATTTATAAAACAGGCCGCCCGGACATGGGCCAGCCCAAACATGTGTGATGCGTCTTCTCCCAGCACAAAGAGCGCAGTATAGGAGGTCCCTACTGCATGGGCTGGCCCAAGCGAGGGATTCCCTGTGTGAAACATTTTTTTATCGCTTATAGATGACATTGGTGGGTAATATTTTGCAACTTTGAGAGCAATTTTCATGACGTACCACAAGAATTAATAGTCCCTTTGTTATTACTAGTAAACGGGCCTGTGAGTTGCAACGGGAGGAAAAATACCACATGCTCTTATAGTCTTCAGATGGTGGTTTAGAATATGAGAATCTGTAGTTGTAGCCGAAACAAAGATGTTCTTAACCTACAATGCACGGTTCAAGATTCCACGGGCAGGTCTTCTATTTCAACATTACTTGCATGTAGATTTAATATGTACATACAAACGGGCTAGCAACAAATTATTTATCCATGCCATGCGTGGAATGGGGTGTTGTTACGGGTAAAGGAAAATGATAAGAACAAACATTATATATTAGCACACTACGGAGACATACATGTATCGTGGGTGGTTAAACGTCACCAACTTAGGGCATGTCCAACATCATTCCAGCTCTTGGCTTCACTCCACGACCTCAAGCTCATCCTCGCGTCGCTGCCCCGAGCTCGTCCTCGCTTCAGTCTGACGCGAATTATCGCTTTGAAGCTCTTCATACCTCCTCTATCACGTTTATTTTTTTTAAGTGCAAATATTTTTGTTGCAACTCTTGAACTTTTTTCACATGCATATTTATTAAAGACACGAGGAGTTTTTCTAAAAGAAATACATAAACAACTTTTATTTTAGTGTCAAACTGTGGGAATCGTATAAATCCCATGTTTATTGGGTGTCTGTCTTTATATTCCATCTTTATTCAGGCATCTCTTCTATTTCCCGTAGTTATGGAATCTCCTTGCCACAAGGTCTCCTCTTTATTCCTGTTATAGCGCAATACATTACATCTTTATTCGGGCATCTCTTTCATTTCTTGCTGACTTATATAAATTGATGTAATTTCGTGTAAAGCAGCGATGTGGTACTTTTAATTAGTACTGCATCCGTTTCTAAATATAAATCTTTTTAGGCATTTCAAATAAGGTACAACATACGAATGTATGTTAACATATTTTAAAGTGTAGATTCACTCATTTTGCTTCATATAAGTCACTTGATGGAATCTTTAGAAAAGACCTGTAGTATTTGGGAACGGAAGTGGTGGCATTGATTCGATTCCCCCGCACGATACATTTGTTTCTTGGCTGATTTGAGATTGTTTCTTGGCTGATTTGAGATTCTGTAGTAAATTTTTAGCTTGCTACTGTCTGTTCACTTGCTGTTACGTGTTCTGCACTAGTATATTTTTTGTAGTACAACTAGTAGTGAAGGCAGAGATGAAGGTATGCATCCTTGTAAGTCTCCCTCCACCGTGGTATCTTGTCCTCCTTCACACGTCCCGACCGACCGCGCTCCGGGTGGTTTGGAAGGGCGCGGTGGCGGTCGATCAATTAGCTCGGTGCATCAAGGCCGCCATAAATGTCCCACCACCCTCCCAACGGCCATCGCCTTGGTCCTTCCCTTCCCCCATCAAGATGACAACCAAAGCCTGCTCGATCTGCCTCCCCCATCAATGCCCGCACCTCCACCTCCGCCCCTCCTTTATATCACTCACCCGGAGCATCTCTCCCATTCCACGCAGCAGCACAGCGCAGCGCAGCCCGCTGACACCCGCTCGCAGCTTACATCACAGACCGGTTAAACAGCAATGGCCGTGGACAGCGGGGACGCCGCCGCCATGGCCGTCGCGGTCACCGGCACCCGCACGGTGGCGCCGGCCAAGACCAAGGTCACCCTCGCCACCTTCGACCTGCCCTACATCACCTTCTACTACAACCAGAAGCTGCTCCTCTACCGCCTCCCGCAGGGCGCCGCCGACTTCCAGGACGTCACCGCGCGCATGGCCGACGCGCTCGGGGACGCGCTCGCCTACTTCTACCCGCTCGCCGGCCGGATCCGCCAGGAGAAGGGCGACGGCGGTGCGCTGTACGTCGACGGGGAGGAGGGCGCGGAGGTCGTCGAGGCCGCCGCCGAGGGCGTCTCCGTGGACCAGCTCGCCGGCGAGGACTGCGGCGAGGAGGCGGAGAAGCTCATGCAGCAGCTCATACCCTACACCGGCGTCATGAACCTCGAGGGGCTCCACCGCCCGCTGCTCGCGGTCCAGGTATGCGCCGCCGGAGCTCCCTACCTTGATCACTTAGCAACCGTACCTTTGGCATGAATGCATGATGATACGGGAAAGGGCGTTCATAGCAGCGGTCCGGGGAACGAAATCCTTCGGCGTCCTATTATTTTCGGAGAAATACTGATGGGCGAACGTTCGCTGGGAGAGAGCTCCCAGTGAACGACCTTAGAGCCGTTGGATCGATCGAATGCATGGCATTTTTAAAATTAAAAATACACTGCATCTCTGGCATTTTTCAGCATGGATACCCAGTCTCGAGTGAAAAAGGTACTGTAACTTTTTTATTAAAATCATCGTGCAATAAATCAGCAAAACCTAAAGTTATTTTGCGTCTCCTTCTGACTTACTGGGGTGGATATAATCTCCCCAACACATACATAATGCTTTAACTAATACACGAAAATGCATACCCATGATTTTAAGTGAGCTCTCTCTTATACTCCCTCCGTTTTTTAAAAAGTGTACTTCCAACTTTGTTGAAGGGTCAAATTATCTTAAAATTTGACAGAGTTTGTGCAAAAATATATCAATGCTTGTAACACTAAATAGGTATATGACGAAAAAATATTCTATCATAAATCTGATACTACTAATTTGATGGCATAAATGTTGGTCTATTATTGTATAAATACGGTCAAACATAAAAAAATAACTTTTCAACAAAATTGGAAATACACTCTTTTAAAGACGAAGGGAGTATGTGCATTTTCTATGGGCCTTTTGCTAATAAAATGAAAAGGAAAGAGATGAATTCTAATGTCCGTTAGAACATCTATGTGTAGTTTTTGTGACCATTTAATTATATTTTTTTAAAGAGTTTGAATTCAATTTTTTGGATGATAAAAAGACACGGATTTGTCAGAAACCGGTTATTGCGGCTCTCCAAAAAATAATATCAACAAAAAAATGTTGGCATAAACTCACTAATCACTGGGAAAAAAGATAAAAAGCAAGGTCTTGTTGTGAAATTTGGGGTTGTTCACTGATGGTGACCAAGCTATGAGGCATCGAGCGTATGTAGCCCCGCCATACGAGCTAGTGACGAACCCTAGCGGCTAAGCCGGTTAGATCATTTTAGCAGTGGACTGCAGCGGACTGCAGCGGACAACTTTAGATTTCGCCCTACCTTAAGCATGGTTGCAAGATCTACATATTTGGCGCATTTTAATTGAGTACTACAATGCACTTAAAGCAAGACATGGAGTATAAATTACTAAACTGAGATGAGAATTAGTTCGAATTTATCAGCACAACTATGCAAGGTTCACTATTTTAAAATATCTGAACAGATATTTGTCATTCCTACGAATGGCATTGTCATGCCCATGTCTTGCCGACACGTGCATTCTGGCCTTCTGGGAGCCATATGTTGTTGACAAGGGAATGCCAAACACTCAAATTGCTATACGTACCGTTTAAAATGGCAAATCTGCAAAGACCAGTTCTTTTGAGTGACTTAAAAAAATAAGCTGCGTCTCCCCAGATTAAAAAGTAAGTCACCCTCTAAATTTTTTGAGACTTCTAAATTAGTTATTCCATAACTAACTTAGAAGCCCCAATGAATAAGACATGTGGCTTATGCAGAAAACTGGAAGGAGACGGCTTATTTTTAAGAGAAAAATATGTTTTTCCCTCAAATTTCTCAAAAGTATAAACTTGGTCCCTCAAGATTTGTTGGTAGATATTAGCCCTTCAAGTCTCAAAATCGAATAAGTTTGCTCCAAAACCATATTTGAGCACATTGACCGGGTTTGACCATGTTAACCAGATTTGACTGATGAACAGTAAATTCAAAAAAAAATCAAAGAAACTCAGGAAATCTGAAATCTTATGACAACCAAGATGCTTGGGTGTGCTAGGTGCGTGTAAGTTTTTGTGGTCAAATAACATTCGAGGAGCTCTAGCCAAAAAACAATTTTTGGCTTTTCATTTTGTGAGCTGATTTTTTTTTTTTTTGCCACGAGCTCCTCGAATGTTGAAACACAACACAAATTTTCACGCACGTAGCTCACCCAAGCATCTTGGTTTCCATAAAATTTTAGTTTTTTTGAATTTGTTTGCTATTTCTTTGAATTTACTATTCATCGGTCAAACCTAGTCAACATGGTCAAACCTGGTCAACATGCTCAAAATTTGGTTTTTGACCGAACTTCTCCGGTTTCAAGACTTGAAGGACCAAATGTCTACCATAAAATCTTGAGGGACCAAGTCTATACTTTTAGGGAACTTGAGGGACCAAAAACACATTTTTCTCTATTTTTAAAGCTGTAAAAAAAACTGGCCATGTTGATCCAATTGCTACACTGCTGGCTTAGTTAGGTAGTATAGCCGTATACTTAAAAAAATCAGGATAGTATACTTTTTTTAGGAAGGACAGTATACTTTTAAGATGATTACATCAACAAACTGCAAAGGTTGTGCACCGACACATTTTCCAGCTGCGCGATGTAAATAAGGGGCAGCATTTTGATTCCGACACATGCATGGTCCATGTGTAATAAATACTCTCTGTCTCAAAATAAAGTTGTATTAAATTAAAGACACTTAGATTAGGACGAAGGAAGTACGTAAATTTATCGACCGACAAGTAGTAGGCCAGCATTATTGATTGCATAGTAGGTCATTGCGCGTACACACACTGCCGTAGAAAAAAAAAACTATAGACGTTCATCTTTCTGCAATTTAATTTTCATACTGAAATTCGCCATATTCTTCTTCATTTTGTTCAAATTTCCTCAAACTGAAAAGTAATATGGACACATACGATGGGGTTGCATTGCAGTTCACTAAGCTCAAGGACGGCCTCGCCGTGGGCTGCGCCTTCAACCACGCCGTGCTGGACGGCACCGCCACGTGGCACTTCATGAGCTCCTGGGCGGAGCTCTGCCGCGGCGCCGCCGCCCCGTCGGCGCTCCCGATCCACAACCGCGCCATGGCGCGCTCCGTGCGCGTCGGCCTCACCCTGCCGGCCTCCGCGGAGGCGCACGAGAAGACGGACCCCAACGGGCCCAAGAAGCCGCTCGTGGCCCGCGTCTTCTCCTTCTCGGAGCCCGTCGTGGCCCGCATCAAGGCCAACGCCAACGCGGCGCTGCCCCCCGGCGCGAAGCCCTTCTCCGCCTTCCAGTCCCTGGGCGCCCACATCTGGCGGTCCGTCTCGCGCGCGCGCGAGCTGGGCCCCGCGGACATCACCGTCTTCGCCGTGTTCGCCGACTGCCGGGCCCGCCTCGACCCGCCCGTGCCGGCGACGTACTTCGGCAACCTCATCCAGGCGGTGTTCACGGGCGTGCCCGCGGGGATGCTCCTGGGCGGGCCGCCGGAGCTGGCGGCCGGGATGCTGCAGAAGGCCATCGGCGAGCACGACGCGGCCGCCGTGACGCGGAGGCTGGACGAGTACGAGGCGGCGCCCAAGCTGTTCCACTACAGCGACGCCGGGCCCAACTGCGTGGCCGTGGGCAGCTCGCCGCGCTTCCGCGTGTACGACGTGGACTTCGGGTTCGGCAGGCCGGAGCGCGTCCGCAGCGGCGGCAACAACAAGTTCGACGGGATGGTGTACCTGTACCCGGGCCGCGGCGGCGACAGCGGCGGCATCGACGTGGAGCTGGCGCTGCAGCCGGAGCCCATGCAGAGGCTCGAGAAGGACGAGGAGTTCCTGCAGATCGCGGCTGCATGATCGCCTGCGCGTCGCTGCCTGCGTTATTTAGTGAGCTTAATTAAGCAAAGGTTTGTGATTTAGCCAGCTTCGTTAATTCGATCTTCTTCACTAGTGCATGTGTGTTTGCTTGTTACTGCTGCGGATCTGTTCCGGTTAAATAAGGATCGATCGATTAGTTTGTGTAAGATCACCATCCTATTTCTCGTGTCATGTCACACAAATAGTCATGTAATGTACTAGTAGTATGTGATCCGCCTACAGGATTTGCATATTTGTTTGCACGTACTCGGCTCATCCCTTCTGAATTAAAACTACTGTGTTTCCTTTTTCATATTTCTGAAGAGCGATGCATACATCAAAGATGTTTATGGCACCACGCCAAACATCATCATCACTTTACGTTTTTCATTTCCCCTAGGGTTTTCGCCTAGGGTCTACCTTGTCCTTCGGCCGCGCTACCAAAGTCCATGTAATCAACCATCGATCGCCGGGGATTCCTCGAGGTTTGGTGGCTCCATCGTCCGTGAGGAGAGACCGCATTCTGCATGGCGGAACCACACACGATTGAGGCTAGCAAGGGGGGAAAGGAAGATGGGCCGGGTAGATGAGTTGCGGGCGTCGAGGGTAGAAGGGAGTCACGGGAAGGAAGGGGTCGGGGATTCCCCATATGATCCGCCAATCCATGATGAAAAACTCGGGGAGGAGCGGGCAAGCAACAACAGTGCAGATCAGGAGGATGTTGATGGGGGAGACTGGGATTGCTCCGGCCCCGACCCACATCTCGAGGACGGTTTCGATGGGCTGAACAACTTCATGGTGAGGAAGAAGAGGTTGGGGTTGTTTAGGGTTCATACACAGCGACCCTCCAAGGCTCCAACCATGCCGCGTTGCTTTTTTTAGAAGAGCACCGCACTTTATTTCATTCAAATAAGTTTACAGGGATCACTAGTAGAAAAAGGGTCATTTGTTCCGGTTCTAGAGGGTTTTTAGTCTCGGTTCTGGAACCGAGACTAAAGGGTCGGTACTAAAGCCTCCCCCCCCCCCCCTTTAGTGGTTGTTTGGATATCAAGTATTAGCTATGGATTTGTACAAAACGAGTTTTAAACCGGTTTTTAGCAAAATCAGTTTTACTAATTGTTTTCTGAATAATCAGTTTATAGGGAACTATGTTTGGAGTTAGGAAAGTATAAAACGAGTTGGTCGGGTTCCTTGTTTGTATAGTGAT